>NC_074674.1:1889028-2014028 GCF_029448725.1 Salvelinus fontinalis
GACTCTGTACACTACAGTATGGGCTCTGGTTAAGTGCATGCATTGACGTCAGTCCCACGCCGTTGCATAAAATACATCAGCGGGTGAACTGTACAGTATACCGACTGACACTGACTATATACACTTCACTCATTATTTACATTTGACACGGTATTGGAATTATGAGCATCTAAACATTCATCATAACCACTTCCTGAAAATACACTTTCATTCCAATTCCTCCATCATTAATATTGATGAACCACACAAGTGTCTAACTCTACAGTAGTAGCCCATCCTCATCTGTAGCGCCATGAGGGGCTGATGAGTGCATTATTCATGGTGCTCTGACTGGCCTGGCAGTAGCCCTGGATACTGGAACTGTGGAGAGGGGTTAGCAGTTCAGTTGGACACTACCGCATCTGGGATAGTGCTAAGACCATTAGCTAACTGAGTAGTCATGTAATCGCACTGATCTGGAGGGTGTGTGAAACCTGAAGTGTTACGAGTTAACTGGAGCTATTTCAACTCAGAACGCTGATGCACTGTGGGGTGCACAATAGTATTCATAATGTTACTGTAAAGTCCAGGCTAGGGCTGTGACGGTCATGGCATTTTGGATGACGGTAATTGGCTGCCAAGGACATAAAATGAATAGAACATGTGTCTCCATTCAAGTCAATGATGGCATAATGGGTGGACTGGTAGCCATTGCGAGGAGCAAAGCAGGAAGTAAAAGTAAGAAGTGTACCCATCAAAATGTGCTGTGATTTGTTGATTAAACTCTAATGACATAAAATACATTCAATTGCATGAGCCATATCAGTTAACATAATTTGAATTAACATTCTACATTACCATGGCAATTATAGTATCACAATACCAGGCAGCCATTGCCAGTGTACCCTTGAGTTTATCAGTCAAATTGCCACACGAATGCCTGGCTGTCCAGTCTTCAGTCTGCTGTTCGTACCACACACAAAACAATTTTTTTAAATATAAAAAATTCAAAACGATTGTCGCTTATTTTAATGACGGTCTTCATCCATAACCGTCAGTTACACGGTAATTGTTCCAGCCCTAAAGACCCTTGTACCGCACTGCTGTGAGTTTCATTACCAAGACAATCATTACACCACAAATGATCTGTTTATCTTTCTTACATGTGTTCACTTTAATGGCAAACGCTTGAGTGAAGTACACTTGTGGGATTTAGCACAATTCACACATACTAATTCATAACCACAGATTCTATATCAATTCCATTGTAAAGAAGACAGTAAGCTTACTCTCTCTGCTCTGGACGAACCTCAGAATAGGAGTAGTCATATCTTTTCCATTTGTCCTATACAGTCCTTCATAATAGTAATGTTGACCAATATCCCCATGGCAGTGCCGGATAATGACTGGAGGGGAGATAATCATCTGCATGCGCTGTGGGAGGTTAGCTCATCTTCTGCTGGCTCATGTTGTCTGCCATATTGTGTTGGGGACACAAGCAGCTCTGTGGGAGGTTAGCTCATCTTCTGCTGGCTCATGTTGTCTGCCATATTGTGTTGGGGACACAGGCAGCTCTGTGGGAGGTTAGCTCATCTTCTGCTGGCTCATGTTGTCTGCCATATTGTGTTGGGGACACAGGCAGCTCTGTGGGAGGTTAGCTCATCTTCTGCTGGCTCATGTTGTCTGCCATATTGTGTTGGGGACACAGGCAGCTCTGTGGGAGGTTAGCTCATCTTCTGCTGGCTCATGTTGTCTGCCATATTGTGTTGGGGACACAGGCAGCTCTGTGGGAGGTTAGCTCATCTTCTGCTGGCTCATGTTGTCTGCCATATTGTGTTGGGGGGACAGGCAGCTCTGTGGGAGGTTAGCTCATCTTCTGCTGGCTCATGTTGTCTGCCATATTGTGTTGGGGACACAGGCAGCTCTGTGGGAGGTTAGCTCATCTTCTGCTGGCTCATGTTGTCTGCCATATTGTGTTGGGGAAACAGGCAGCTCTGTGGGAGGTTAGCTCATCTTCTGCTGGCTCATGTTGTCTGCCATATTGTGTTGGGGACACAGGCAGCTCTGTGGGAGGTTAGCTCATCTTCTGCTGGCTCATGTTGTCTGCCATATTGTGTTGGGGACACAGGCAGCTCTGTGGGAGGTTAGCTCATCTTCTGCTGGCTCATGTTGTCTGCCATATTGTGTTGGGGACACAGGCAGCTCTGTGGGAGGTTAGCTCATCTTCTGCTGGCTCATGTTGTCTGCCATATTGTGTTGGGGACACAGGCAGCTCTGTGGGAGGTTAGCTCATCTTCTGCTGGCTCATGTTGTCTGCCATATTGTGTTGTGGCCACAGGCAACTGAGGGTGTGGGAACATGAACCCTCTGCCTTAGTGCCTTCCCCACTGAGGCTAAATGGCTCTCTGCTGAGGCTGTTTCTGTGTGCCGCTGTGCACAACCTCCGTCTAGTTCCACATGGGACAGACAGTCACACTGCAACTGGAAAAGCCCTGTCTGCTTGCAAAAACAACTACATTTGACATTTTAGTCATTTAGCAGACACTCTTATCCAGAGCGATTACACTGCTATGCTCTTTGATTCATGCGCTGTGCATAGAACATTATGGTGTCTGGTCTCTAGATGCTGCTGCCCTCATTCAATATGCAAAACATAATCAGACATTCATGGGATAGACTGGGTGGGGTTAACACATAATATGTACTGTTTGGTAAGCCCTAAAGTAATGTAGGATAGGACTATCCATATGTCCCCAAAGCATATCTTCAACTTGTGTCATGTGGGCAGCTGTGAAACAGAGCAGAAGATCAGGCTTTGACAGATAACAGGCCTACCGCAGAGCCTGGACTGATAACAGGCCTACCACAGAGCCCAGCTGGAGGAAATACTTAGTTTGCTTCTAGAGAAATTACTGTTCACATAGAAAATCACTCAGCCCTCTGATATACAGTACATGTGCAGATGACACTTCCATCCATTGATAGCCTCACACTAATACCATTCACTGGGGATTGTGTTGAAATGTAGCTAGGACACAACACAGTAACAAGAGCAGTGCATCCCCACTGTAGAACATGAAAGTCAACCCGCCTGGGTGTTGTCACTGTGTTTAAAGGGTATTGAGGGTATCAAGGAAAATGTTCACTGACCATTGAAAACATTGTAATGCTATAATCCATTTTCATGACACTACATGGAAAAATTATATGTGGAGGAATATATTTAAAGTGACAAAATGGTGAGTGATGGAGGGATCCAAGAGATAAGGAGAGATTGTCCCATAATTTCTCTCTACCCTGGAATGTCACTATCCATCAGGAGCAGAAAATGATATTTCCTGGAACAGCTCGACAGGCTATCCTTAGGCTGGCCATACACCAGGAACATGATTTATGATCCTCAGTCACGACCCCATAAAAACACAAAGGCCCAAGGGAGAAGGAGAGAAAGAAGACAACCTCCATGTTGCCAATTATGGTTACAAATGAATACATCCCTGTGTGGCATTCACTTTCAATTGATACTCTCGTCTGCCCGCATTCGTCATCTCCACACACAACCTTTTCACCTCGGATTCTCGGACTTCTCTCCAGCCTGCCAGGGGTGGCATCACACCCTGCCTACGCTTCTCCTGTCATCTCTGAATTGAAGCTTTTCATCTGTGGACAAGGTCTATACTAAACTACTCCATACCAATATATTCACAGAAACCATTTCCAAAACATGAATACAGAGATCGGGCCACAGAACACACACTGGCAAAATAGTTCATAGAAAGATAGGAATTGACATCTATTTCCTGGGTTCTTAACCCATTTCAAGTGCCCATTTTCTCTTTCTAGTTCCAATATAGTTTATTATGTATGCACAGTACGTAAATGTATGGATGAATGATAACCAGTGAATCCCAGTTGGCAGCAGCATGGACATGGACTCAATGAGGAACTCTGTGTGTACACAGTGGTATGCTCGTTGTCTGTTTGGTTTTATGCCGATTTGGAGGAAGCGGAGCAGACAGAAATGTACTGTATAAAGAGGAGAAGTGTGTGGCTGTCACCCTCCCTCTCTCCCTCCCTCCCTCCTTGCGCTCAACCTTGGATGAAACTAGCTGTTAGACGATACAATAAATACTCCCATTGTCTTGCAGCCAGTATTGTGATGGAGATAAATAAATACTAGCAATTCCTTGCAGTGTGAATATTAATTTGTACAATAAATGTTAAGTATCAGTTTCAAATTTGCACGGCTCAGGTACCAAACCGAGCCACTTTAACACAAACACCAAATGACATCTTCTGACACCATATTCTGGAGGGGAACATTAGACCAATTGATAGTGTCTTTTGGCTGGTGTTAACATTATGAAAAGAGATTCTTTTGGAGGGAGGGGCCAGTCCGTGCACAATAGAAATCCTGAATAAGATATGGAGGCTTCCTTACAAGGTATTGGAGTCCCAGTTAAAGACACATTCTACAGACAAAACCAGAAGTCTAGATCTGCATATTTCTGCAGAAAATGTAGATTTAATATCTCTTCACATATTGGGACATTCCTCTCAAGAATATAGTTACCGTTTCTCTTTCCTTATGGAAAAACAAGACATGCAAACACTACCACCTGCAGAGACGACAAATAATGTCATTCATCATTTGATTGAAATTCCCTGTGAATTACTTCATACCATCAACTGTCAAACACCTCATGTTCATGCACACTTATAAAAGTAATGATGAATCCACAAGCCAGCCCACCACAGGCACCTTACCAGCTCTTATATCAACCCTCACTTCACACCGATACAGATGGTAGCACCGATACAGATGGTAGCACCGATACATATGGTATTTGTATGGCATCACAAACAAATACACACAGAACACTCAATCAACAGAATACTTAAATATCAACTTTCCAAATGAAAATCTTAAAAAGGAAATAGTCCAGTTTCCATTGGAAATGGGAGCAACAGATGTGACTTACACACTGATGTGAATGTTATTCCATATTCCTAAGGAAGGCTGACTCATTTATCATGCGGGCTCAGAGAGAACAGCCCTTCTTCCGTAATGGACTCACATGGTTTCCATTTTGGAACAATGAGTAAAAGCTGCTCCCTCCCTATGTATTTAACATCATCATCCTAATTCCATGAGAGACACTTACTTTGCCTCTCTCATCTGGAACCATGGTGGACAGAAACATCACAGCAGTATTTGGGTAGAGGCGGAGTATGATCTGTTCCTCTCCGCTGCAGCTGCTAACTTCCTGCCATATGCAAGCCTGGAGTCATTTGCATTCTTAAGGAGGTCTATAGGCTGCTCTCCATGTGTTGAATGAGCGAACACTACTGGGCATGTCTGTTCAAAGCAATGGCCAGGACAAGACACGAGATCTAGAAGAGAGCGGCCAAAACACACTGCAACACTGGCCTTCTGAATCAGTTAGGATCTCAACTGTGCTCCAACTGTCCTCTCCAGCCTCCTCACTCTCATACCTTGACTGCACAGAAGGCTGGTGAGGAGAGGACAGCTAATAATAATGTCTGGAATGGAGTATATGGAACGGTATCAAACACATGGAACCATGCGTTTGATGTGTTTGATTAAATTACATAGATTAGTTTCCTGTCAATACTAGGAGCCCGTCGTCCCCAATTAAGTTGTCACCAGCCGCCTGTGCTTGACTGTATTTTTGTCTGCTACAACATGGCTCCTATTCTGTTTCCCAGGACACAATGTAACCTTCAGCTTATCACTCTGTAAATACAGAATGTTCACTAGCTACCTGATCATCTTTATACCTCTTCATATCATGGTAGTGGATGGTTGTTGGTGTAGGGCTGTGTACAAACTACACTCTTGGGAAAAAAAGGTGCCATCTAGAACAGGTTCCTCGGCTGTTCCCATGGGAGAACCCTTTGAAGAACTCTTTCTGGTTCCAGGTAAAACCCTTTTGGGTTCCATGTAGAACCCTTTCCACAGAGGGAAAGCTTATCCCATGGGAACAGCTGAAGAAACCTTTAGCAAACCTTTTTTTCTGAGAGTGTAGGGGGTGACATTTTGACAGCACCAAAAACATTCCATAACATTTCAAAAACTTGGCACAGCACCTCATTTGAATGAGCTACACAGTAGGCCCTCCTGCAGCTTGCGATACCATTGCATGCTCACAAGTTCTACACAGACATTTTGAAATGCATGAATCTATACATGTTGGTACTTCTGAAAAGGAGGCCCTTGGTCCCACGTGGTATCTCTACACAGACAACAGGGCCTGGGTGGACTGACACTTATAACGTGTCTGGGGAAAAGATCTAAGTGGAAGTCAAGAATTAGAACATAGATTTGGCTCTGCATAAACATACATCAGATGTCTTCTAGAGGAGCCCGTAAGCAGATGCTGCAAAACAGCCAGCTTATTACAGCAGCGATTTCAGTTGAGTCTTCTTGGGTATGACGTTACAAGCTTGGCACACCTGAATTTGGGGAGATTCTCCCATTCTTCTCTGCAGATCCTCTCAAACTCTGTCAGGTTGGATGGGGAGCGTTGCTGCACAACTATTTTCAGGTCTCTTCAGAGATGTTAGATCGGGTTCAAGTCCGGCTCTGGCTGGGTCATTCAAGGTCATTAAGAGACTTGTCCCGAAGCCACTCATGCGTTGTCTTGGCTGTGTGCTTAGGGTAGTTACCCTGTTGGAAGGTTGAACCGTCGCCCCAGTCTGAGGTCCTGAACGTCCTGGAGCAGGTTTTCATCAAGGAGCTCTTTGTACTTTGCTCTGTTCATCTTTGCCTCGATCCTGACTAGTCTCCCAGTCCCTGTTAATGAAAAACATCTCCACAGCATGATGCTGCCACCACCATGCTTCACCGTAGGGATGGTGCCAAGTTTCTTCCAGACGTGATGCTTGGCATTCAGGCCAAAGAGTTCAATCTTGGTCTCATCAGACCAGATAATCTTGTTTCTCATGCTCTGAGAGTCTTTAGCAGAAAAAGTCAAATCAAACAATGAATTTGCGTGCAGCAAACAACCTAGCCTGGCTACCCATCTACATCGTTTCGGAAAAATGGACATTCCTTCTCCACGATGAGTCTGGATTTGCCTCCCTCCCATATGATTTGTAGAACACAAAGAACATTCTGACCGTTCTGATTGGTCCCAGAATCCGATGGATTGGGCCAGAGCCGGTCTACATGATGACTTCATCAATTTTGATACTCTGATTAGTTAGATTTGTTAGAGACGATCCAATCGTGGATGAATTGGTTTTGTAGAGCGCCCCTCATTTTAACGTTACACAAACGTCTACTAGGATGGCAGATTCAGACTGAATGTATGTAGCGATTGATAGAGGAATTGATTTAGGGTGAGCTCTGGAGTAGGTTTTCATCAAGGATGTCTCTGTACTTTGCTCTGTTCATCTTTGCCTCAATCCTGACTAGTCGCCCAGTCTCTGTTGTTGAAAAACATCCCCACAGCATAATGCTGTCACCACCATGCTTCACCGTAGGGATGGTGCCATGTTTCCTCCAGACGTGACGCTTGGCATTCAGGCTAAAGAGTTCAATCTTGGTTTCTCATGGTCAGAGTCTTTAGGTGCCTTTTGGCAAACTCCATGCGGGCTGTCATGTGCCTTTTACTGAGGAGTTTCTTCCATCTGGCCAATCTACCATAAAGGCCTGATTGATGGAGTGCTGCAGAGATGGTTGTCCTTCTGAAAGTTTCTCCCATCTCCACAGAGGAACTCTAGAGCTCTGTCAGAGTGACCATCGGATTCTTGGTCACCTCCCTGACCAAGGCCCTTCTCCCCCGATTGCACAGTTTGGCCGGGCGGCCAGCTCCAGGAAGAGTCTTGGTGGTTCCAAACTTCATCCATTTAAGAATGATGGAGGCCACTGTGTTCTTGGGGACCTTCAATGCTGAAGAAAATGTTGGTACCATTCCCCAGATATATGCCTCGACACAATCCTGTCTCGGAGCTTGCAACCTCATGGCTTGGTTTTGCTCTGACATGAACTGTCACGGTGGGACCTCATATAGACAGGTGTGTGCCTTTCCAAATCATGTCCAATCAATTGTATTCACCACAGGTGGACTCCAATCAAGTTGAAGAAACATCTCAAGGATGATCAATGGAAACAGGATGCACCTGAGCTCAATTGAGTCTCATAGCAAAGGGTCTGAATACTTATGTAAGTAAGGTATTTCTGTTTTTTATTTTTAGTACATTTGCTTTGTCATAATAGGGTATTGTGTGTAGATTTCTGAGGATTTATATATTTTTTATCAATTTTAGAAGCCTGTAACGTTACAAAATGTGGAACAAGTCAAGGGTTCTGAATACTTTCCAAATGAGATGTATGTGTGCTGGTTAATGGTATAGCCCAGGGTTTCCCCTATACTCATTCATATTGTTGCCACCGCTGCAGAAAATATGTCATTCTTTATATATACAGTATATATACACAGTATATATATATATATATATACACAGTATATATATATATATATATATATATATATATATATATATATATATATATATATATATATATATATATATATATATATATATATATATATATACAGTATATATATATATATATATATATATATATATATATATATATATATATACACACTGCTCAAAAAAATAAAGGGAACACTTAAACAACACAATGTAACTCCAAGTCAATCACACTTCTGTGAAATCAAACTGTCCACTTAGAAGGCAACACTGATTGACAATACATTTCACATGCTGTTGTGCAAATGATAATGATAATGATAATAAGATGGCGCCGACCGAGATGGCCGCCTCGCTTCGCGTTCCTTGGAAAATATGCAGTATTTTGTTTTTTTATGTGTTATTTCTTACATCGGTACCCCAGGTAATCTTAGGTTTCATTACATACAGTCGGGAGGAACTACTGAATATACGATTAACGTCAACTCACCATCGTTATAACCAGGAATATGACTTTCCCGAAACGGATCCAGTGTTTTGCCTTCCACCCAATACAATGGATCTGATCCCAGCCGGGGACCCTATGCCACGCCGTAAAAGGGGCAAACGTAGCGGTCTCTTGGTCAGGCTTCGGAGACGGGCACATCGCGCTCCACTCCCTAGCATACTACTCGCCAATGTCCAGTCTCTTGACAATAAGGTTGATGAAATCCGAGCACGGGTAGCATTCCAGAGAGACATCAGGGATTGCAACGTGCTCTGCTTCACGGAAACATGGCTAACTCAAGAGACGCTAACGGAGTCGGTGCAGCCAGCTGGTTTCTTCATGCATCGCGCCGACAGAAACAAACATCTTTCTGGTAAGAAGAGGGGCGGGGGGGGTGTGCCTTATGATTAACGAGACGTGGTGTGATCATCATAACAACACACAGGAACTCAAGTCATTCTGTTCACCTGATCTAGAACTCCTCACAATCAAATGTCGACCGCATTATCTACCAAGGGAATTCTCTTCGATCATAATCACAGCCGTATATATTCCCCCCCAAGCAGACACATCGATGGCCCTGAACGAACTTTATCTGACTCTTTGTAAACTGGAAACCACACACCCTGAGGCTGCATTCATCGTAGCTGGGGATTTTAACAAGGCTAATCTAAAAACAAAACTCCCTAAATTCTATCAGCACATCGATTGTGCTACAAGGGCTGGAAAAACTCTAGATCATTGTTATACTAATTTCCGCGACGCATATAAGGCCCTCCCCCGCCCCCCTTTCGGAAAAGCTGACCACGACTCCATTTTGTTGATTCCAGCCTACAAACAGAAACAACAAGCTCCCGCGCTCAGGTCTGTTCAACGCTGGTCCGACCAATCTGATTCCACGCTTCAAGACTGCTTCGATCACGCGGATTGGAATATGTTCCGCATTGCGTCCAACAACAATATTGACGAATATGCTGATTCGGTGAGCGAGTTCATTAGGAAGTGCATTGACGATGTCGTACCCACAGCAACGATTAAAACATTCCCAAACCAGAAACCGTGGATTGACGGCAGCATTCGTGTGAAACTGAAAGCGCGAACCACTGCTTTTAACCAGGGCAAGGTGACCGGAAGCATGACCGAATACAAACAGTGTAGCTATTCTCTCCGCAAGGCAATCAAACAGGCTAAGTCCCAGTACAGAGACAAAATCGAGTCGCAATTCAACAGCTCAGACACAAGAGGTATGTGGCAGGGTCTACAGACAATCACGGATTACAAAAAGAAAACCAGCCCCGTCGTGGACCAGGATGTCTTGCTCCCAGACAGGCTAAACAACTTTTTTGCCCGCTTTGAGGACAATACAGTGCCACTGACACGGCCCCCTACCAAAACCTGCGGGCTCTCCTTCACTGCAGCCGAGGTGAGTAAAACATTTAAACGTGTTAACCCTCGCAAGGCTGCAGGCCCAGACGGCATTCCCAGCCGCGTCCTCAGAGCATGCGCAGACCAGCTGGCTGGTGTGTTTACGGACATATTCAATCAATCCTTATCCCAGTCTGCTGTTCCCACATGCTTCAAGAGGGCCACCATTGTTCCTGTTCCCAAGAAAGCTAAGGTAACTGAGCTAAACGACTACCGCCCCGTAGCACTCACTTCCGTCATCATGAAGTGCTTTGAGAGACTAGTCAAGGACCATATCACCTCCACCCTACCGGACACCCTAGACCCACTCCAATTTGCTTACCGACCCAATAGGTCCACAGACGACGCAATCACCATCACACTGCACACTGCCCTAACCCATCTGGACAAGAGGAATACCTATGTGAGAATGCTGTTCATCGATTACAGCTCAGCATTTAACACCATAGTACCCTCCAAACTCGTCATCAAGCTCGAGACCCTGGGTCTCGACCCCGCCCTGTGCAACTGGGTCCTGGACTTCCTGACGGGCCGCCCCCAGGTGGTGAGGGTAGGTAACAACATCTCCACCCCGCTGATCCTCAACACTGGGGCCCCACAAGGGTGCGTTCTGAGCCCTCTCCTGTACTCCCTGTTCACCCACGACTGCGTGGCCATGCACGCCTCCAACTCAATCATCAAGTTTGCGGATGACACTACAGTGGTAGGCTTGATTACCAACAACGACGAGACGGCCTACAGGGAGGAGGTGAGGGCCCTCGGAGTGTGGTGTCAGGAAAATAACCTCACACTCAACGTCAACAAAACAAAGGAGATGATTGTGGACTTCAGGAAACAGCAGAGGGAGCACCCCCCTATCCACATCGACGGGTCAGTAGTGGAGAAGGTGGAATGTTTTAAGTTCCTCGGTGTACACATCACGGACAAACTGAATTGGTCCACCCACACAGACAGCGTCGTGAAGAAGGCGCAGCAGCGCCTCTTCAACCTCAGGAGGCTGAAGAAATTCGGCTTGTCACCAAAAGCACTCACAAACTTCTACAGATGCACAATCGAGAGCATCCTGTCGGGCTGTATCACCGCCTGGTACGGCAACTGCTCCGCCCACAACCGTAAGGCTCTCCAGAGGGTAGTGAGGTCTGCAGAACGCATCACCGGGGGCAAACTACCTGCCCTCCAGGACACCTACACCACCCGATGTCACAGGAAGGCCATTAAGATCATCAAGGACAACAACCACCCAAGCCACTGCCTGTTCACCCCGCTATCATCCAGAAGGCGAGGTCAGTACAGGTGCATCAAAGCAGGAACCGAGAGACTGAAAAACAGCTTCTATCTCAAGGCCATCAGACTGTTAAACAGCCACCACTAACATTTAGCGGCCGCTGCCAACATACTGACTCAACTCCAGCCACTTTAAAAATGGGAATTGATGGAAATTATGTAAAAATGTACAACTAGCCACTTTAAACAATGCCACTTAATATAATGTTTACATACCCTACATTACCCATCTCATATGTATATACTGTACTCTATATCATCTACTGCATCTTGCCATCTTTATGTAATACATGTACCACTAGCCACTTTAAACTATGCCACTTTATGTTTGCATACCCTACAGTACTCATCTCATATGTATATACCGTACTCTATACCATCTACTGCATCTTGCCTATGCCGTTCTGTACCACCACTCATTCATATATCTTTATGTACATATTCTTTATCCCTTTACACTTGTGTGTGTATAAGGTAGTAGTTGTGGAATTGTTAGGTTAGATTACTCGTTGGTTATTACTGCATTGTCGGAACTAGAAGCACAAGCATTTCGCTACACTCGCATTAACATCTGCTAACCATGTGTATGTGACTAATAAAATTTGATTTGATTTGATTTGAAATGGAATAGACAAAAGGTGGAAATTATAGGCAATTAGCAAGACACCCCCCAAAACAGGAGTGATTCTGCAGGTGGTGACCACAGACCACTTCTCAGTTCCTATGCTTCCTGGCTGATGTTTTGGTCATTTTTGAATGATGGCGGTGCTTTCACTCTAGTGCCAACATTCCAAAGTATCCCTTTAAGTTTCAGGGAATTACAATGAATTTAAATGTGTCTTTGAGGCTGAATGTTAGAGTATAACTAGCATATGTCCCCATACAAAAAGAATGACCATATTTTCAGATAAAAGAGCACAGAGGTGCTACTGTACAACAGTTAATGTGACTCAGGCTCACACACAGGTAGTGAAGTCAAGCCCCATTACTGAATAACACAAGGTTACAAAGAATTCTGTGCTGCATCTTGCAGTGTTGTATTCAAACTCAGCGTTCTTACTCACACACTCCCACATAGAGGGTGTGAAGTAGTGCTCATTGGGCAGAGCTAATATTCTTTACTGTCAAAACACATCCACTAACGCAGAAGAATCATACAGAAAATTGCCATGGAGAAAATAGCTACGATTTGCAGGTATCAGAGATCACTGCAGTGGTTCTCAGTGAAACTCAACCAAAATTGCACATCTGTCAAATTGCCACTTCAGCACCTAAGTCAGGATATGCAAATTGCCCAACTACATGAACAAGCATTCTGAAAAGAACTGGAGTGATAATGAAATACATTCCGTGGTGTTTTTCCACCATTGAATTGCTGAGATTTCCTTAAAAGCATCCTCCAACGCAAAGACCATTATAAACTACAGTGCAAAGTGTAATTCCATCCTCGAAAAAACCGCAACACAAAACAGGACCGTGTCAAGTTCCTAGAATGCAGAATAAGCCAAATCTAACAATGAATTTGCGTGCAGCAAACAACCTAGCCTGGCTACCCATCCACATCGTTCCGGAAAAATGGACATTCCTTCTCCACGATGAGTCTGGATTTGCCTCCCCTATGATTTGTAGAACACAAAGAACATTCTGACCGTTCTGATTGGTCCCAGAAACCGATGGATTGGGCCAGAGCCGGTCTACATGATGACTTCATCAATTTTGATACTCTAATTAGTTTTGGTTGGTTTTGTAGAGCGCCCCTCATTTTAACGTTACACAAACGTCTCCTAAGATGGCAGATTCAGACTGAATGTATGTAGCTATTGATATCAGAGGAATTGATTCAGGGTGAGTTGTCAGATAAACAACCCTCATCCTGTCTCACACATCCCCTCAGAGTTCTGCACCACAACAGCAGGGGAAAACGTTTGGCTACGGCATCGTAGCCAGAATCTGAGAGCCTTGCAAGGGATCGGTGAGCAGTGACATCGATGTGCTACGGAGGATCTACATGCAGGCAGGACGACACTCGAGACAAGCTGCTTTAGAAGAGACATCCTAAGGGAGGGCACAAGCATTTTTTTGCAATGCGGCATAGGGATGGATTTTTCTGTGCGTATACTATTCCAAATCAGCATGAATCTCTCTACCAGGGGAACAGCTGTAGAGACAGACAGTGTGAATTGCCATATAGGAGTGTGCTCCAGCTTTTACCAGCATGGGCCCCGCACAGAGCAATGTGATGGATGGACACCCAGACAGCTGCTAAACATCTCAAGATTTACACATTGCCTGATGCGTCACTCACTGACCGATTGCGCCCAAGTAAGTCGCAGGTCTGGCATCAATGTGACACGATAAGCAAGAGGGACTGGGGAAGAAACAGCAGACCCTTCTTCTTCTTCATCTTATCCCAGGTCCTTGTTTTGTAAAAGGTGAATCCTTTCTCTGCCTCCTTTCCCTTCAATCATGCTCTTATTCTACAGAGCCATTCTCCTCCTGCTGCTTTCTGTCAGAGGAGACTGGGAGTCTTTATTGAATGATGGCTGTGTTTGGCATGGCTTTAATACATCTGATCCCTAGGGTGACTGGCCCTAACAACACAGTACTGATGGGTCCTTTCTAAATCTGCTTTACAGCAGCGGGCCAACATTGGTGCATTTCTGTTGGGGTTGCCATTTGTTTCCATGGACTACTAGGTGTACCTGCATAATGTATTATCCTGACAGGCTGATATCCTGTTTCATATCTCTAAGGGCATAGACTACACTGGCCACATCTTATTTAACAGCACAGTTGGAGTATTCTGCCCTCCTGTGGGTCACAGAGTAACAGTGTGTATCAGCGGAAAGTTTCAACGTACCGTTCCACTTCCCAGCGTGGGAGATAAGAGACAGGACTTCCTCCACACAGTATCTCCACTAGCTTCTTTGCTCCTCCGACTATTAGCTTTCCTTATCAGCCGATTACACAACTCATGGTGATGCTTGACACAGTTAACATGTAATAAACAAAAATGTGTGAGTTCACAACACCTGTGCTAAATCCATGTACAAACTGTGCCTTGCTGTATTAAACTTATGCAGCAAAAAAAAAAGTATTCTATTCTACTGAGCCATTTACTTTATGTTCCTATTCTTATAATTGTGTTATTTCTTATTGTTGTTCCATTGTGGAGAAGGACCCTGCCAGTAAACATTTCATTGGATGGTGGGTAGCATGCATATCTTGTACATACGACTATTAATGCGACTCATACAGGACTTTCCTGTGTAAACTTACTGAAAATGCAAAGTCCCTTCCAATACTCACTGCATTGGGTTATGACTTGTTATGCAAATTGGACTAGAAAGACAAACTGACTCATTACAACAGGCTGTGTGGCCAGCATATCTAACATAGCATTGTGATGTCTAGCTCTCTCTGGTTTAAGCTCATTTAAACATGGGCTATTCCCAGAGAGCCACACACTCCCACATCCAAAGTGTTGCTGCATCCTGAGAACCACTAAATCTTCTGCTCTCGCTCCCTCTCTCTTCTCCAGATCTCCTCTCACTCTTTCTCCAGATATCCTCTCTCTCTCGCTCTTCCACAAATCTCCTCCTCTCTCCCTCTTGCTCTTCCACAGATCTCATCCTCTCTCTCTCTCCCTCTTCTCCAGATCTCCCCTCTCTCGCTCTCCCCCCACCAGATCACTTACAGATCTCCTCCTCGCTCCTCCAGATCTCCTCCTCACTCACTCTCTCTCCTCTAGATCTCCTCCTCGCTCATTCTGTCTCTCCTCCAGATCTCCTCCTCACTCACTCTCTCTCCTCTAGATCTCCTCCTCGCTCATTCTCTCTCTCCTCTAGATCTCCTCCTCGCTCATTCTCTCTCTCCTCTAGATCTCCTCCTCGCTCATTCTCTCTCTCCTCCAGATCTCCTTCTCACTCTCTCCTCCAGAACTCCTCGCTCTCTCTCTCCTCCAAATATTCTACTCTCTCCTCCTCTCTCTCACTCTCTCCGCCAGATCTCCTCCCTCGCTCTCTCTCCTGCAGATCTCCTCCCTCGCCATCTCTCTCCTCCAGATATTCTCCTCTCTCTCATCCAGATCTCCCCCGCTCTCTCCTCTTTGCTCTCTCTCCTCCAGATCTCCTCCCTCGCCATCTCTCTCCTCCAGATATTCTCCTCTTTCTCATCCAGATCTCCCCCGCTCTCTCTCTCCTATTTGCTCTCTCTCCTCCAGATCTCCTCCCTCGCCATCTCTCTCCTCCAGATATTCTCCTCTTTCTCATCCAGATCTCCCCCGCTCTCTCTCTCCTCTTTGCTCTCTCTCCTCCAGATCTCCTCCCTCGCCATCTCTCTCCTCCAGATATTCTCCTCTTTCTCATCCAGATCTCCCCCGCTCTCTCTCTCCTATTTGCTCTCTCTCCTCCAGATCTCCTCCCTCGCCATCCCTCTCCTCCAGATATTCTCCTCTTTCTCATCCAGATCTCCCCCGCTCTCTCTCTCCTCTTTGCTCTCTCTCCTCCAGATCTCCTCCCTCGCCATCTCTCTCCTCCAGATATTCTCCTCTTTCTCATCCAGATCTCCCCCGCTCTCTCTCTCCTATTTGCTCTCTCTCCTCCAGATCTCCTCCCTCGCCATCTCTCTCCTCCAGATATTCTCCTCTTTCTCATCCAGATCTCCCCCGCTCTCTCTCTCCTCTTTGCTCTCTCTCCTCCAGATCTCCTCCCTCGCCATCTCTCTCCTCCAGATATTCTCCTCTTTCTCATCCAGATCTCCCCCGCTCTCGCTCTCCTCCCTCACTCTCTCTCCTCCCTCGCCATCTCTCTCCTCCAAATGTTTTCCTCTTTCCTTCAGATCTCCTCCTCTCACTCCTCCTCTCCTCCAGATCTCCCACTCTCCCCTCCAGATCTCCCACTCTCCCCTCCAGATGTCCTCTTCCTCCCTCTCTCTCCTCCAGATGTCCTCCTCTCGCTCTCCTTCTCCTCTCCCACAGAACTCTCTCACTCTCCTCTTCCTCCTCTCTCCAGATCTCCTCCTTCCTCCTCACTCCAGATCTACTCAATCGCTCTCTCTCCTCCTCGCTCTCTGCCCTCTCTCCTCCAGATTTCCTCACTCTCGCTCCTCCAGATCTCCTCACTCTTTCTCTCTCGCGCCTCCTCGCTCTCTCTGCTCCAGATCTCCCTAGCTCGCTCTCCTCCTTGCTCTCCTCCCTCTCCTCCATATATTCTCCTCGCTCTCTCTGCTCCAGATCTCCATCGCTCTCTCTCCTCCTCACTCTCCTCCCTCACCCTCTCTCCTCCAGATCTCCTCCCTCGCCATCTCTCCTCCAGATATTCTCCTCTCCAGATCTCCTCCCTCACTCTCTCCTCCAGATCTCGCTCTCTCCTCCAGATCTCCTCCTCCCCCTCCTCCACCTCTCTCTCGCTATCTTCCTCTCTCCCCTCCAGATCTCCTCCTCTCTCCTCCAGATCTCCTCTGTCGCTTTCTCCTCCAGATCTCCTCCTCTCGCTATTCTCCAGATCTCCTCCCTCGCCATCTCTTCTCCAGATATTCTCCTCTCCAGATCTCCTCCCTCACTCTCTCCTCCAGATCTCGCTCTCTCCTCCAGATCTCCTCCTCCCCCTCCTCCACCTCTCTCTCTCGCTATCTTCCTCTCTCCCCTCCAGATCTCCTCCTCTCTCCTCCAGATCTCCTCTGTCGCTTTCTCCTCCAGATCTCCTCCTCTCGCTATTCTCCAGATCTCCTCCCTCGCCATCTCTCCTCCAGATATTCTCCTCTCCAGATCTCCTCCCTCACTCTCTCCTCCAGATCTCGCTCTCTCCTCCAGATCTCCTCCTCCCCCTCCTCCACCTCTCTCTCGCTATCTTCCTCTCTCCCCTCCAGATCTCCTCCTCTCTCCTTCAGATCTCCTCTGTCGCTTTCTCCTCCAGATCTCCTCTGTCGCTTTCTCCTCCAGATCTCCTCCTCTCGCTATTCTCCAGATCTCCTCTCTCTTGCTCTCTCCTGCTTTCTCCTCCAGATCTCCTCCTCTCGCTATTCTCCAGATCTCCTCCTCTCTCTTGCCCTCTCCTCCAGATCTCCTCTGTCGCTTTCTCCTCCAGATTTCCTCCTCTCGCTATTCTCCAGATCTGTTCCGTCTACGTGGCATCTAAGCAGCCTCTCAGGATTCATAACCATTTGCAGTTATTTTGGGCTGTTATTCTCTGTTTTTAATAGGTACCAATCAGATACCCTTTGTCAATCAGCTGTTAGTGCTGCTTGTTTTCTTCAGTAATTTCCAATGTTCCCTCTTCCTGGATTTTAATATTATCCTTCTGGATATAAATACAATCAATCAATCTCAAGTGTTTCCTCAAGAAAATAGCACAGAGACCCACATGGGATTTCCACCATAATGCCTTGTATTCCACATAATGCCTTGTATTACTGTCATGTGCACATGGGAACCTACGGCATAAAGCAAATCATTCCAGTTAGTAAGCAAAGTTCAACAGAGCCAAAGCCCCAGAATGAAATACATAAAGCAGTGATCCCTGAAGGTGTAGAGAAACAAATATCTCAACAGTGACCTTTTTTCCTCTTCGTCATCCAGGGAAGCGATCTCTGTTTGGCTGTATGTACAGCTGGCATGCGGCTGAGTCACGCGTCAGGCCTGATTAAAAGCAGCAGTGCTCTCCGGGCAGGGCCCATTTCTCTGGCAGGGCCAGGAGTGCAGTGGGCCAGGGCCACTGTGCTCAGTCTATGGACATGACCTTGGTGGGGCATGATGGAGAAGGAGACACACAAGCCAGAGTGACACATGATGTTTATAACCCCGCCAACACACACACACACACACACACGTCATCTCCAACTGGGCTCATCATCACCTCAAGCACAACTCCCTGTCTCCTTCACTGCATATTGACTGATATGCTTTGACTGAAGCATTTCTGAAGAGAATCAAATCTACTTACAAACCAAATACTGCTGCATTAGTTAAGTCTCTACAGCTGTCATTCAAATATTACAATTATATTAACAATGTACATGATGGAAAAAGGCTATCCAGTAGCTTCCATTTAAAAAAAACTAATTGCGTAAATATATCTATTTATTTTATCCCTCAACAGGCAACAGTCTAAGGCTGAGTTTCCCTCATTATAAGTACAACAGAAACAGTTCCAGTGAGATGAAGGCACCACTCTGTCGGCTGTGATGTGACAGAGAAAATAACATCAGGTCTAATGCATCACAGCTCTGGAGCAGGAAGCAACCATGTTTCTTAGGACAACAGACGGTTCAATGTTCACTGCAGTAAAATCCTTAGGGTGGTAAACTAAAGACATCCAGCAGCTTTCAACATACAAACTGTTGCTTATAAATAAGCTTTGTTCAAAGGCTGGGACATACACAAGTGTGGTGCTGAAATTAGATACCATCTCACTGAGTAGAGCAGCAGTCATCTCATCTGCTTCTAGATAGAGATGAATAGAACTAAGAAATCAGTGTGTTTTACTATTGTTTGGATTCACAGTATGGCAACCGAAAGAGAGACCAGTGGAAATCAGATCATTCTTTCTACCCGCTCCATCATACATTCACATTTTAATAATTTAGCAGTTGCTCTTATCGGGTGATTCAAACCAGAAACCTTTCGGTTACTGGCCCAACGCTCTTAAACGCTAGGCTACCTGCCATCCCTTCCCTAATAACTCATTACCATTAACATGTTGATTGTCACTGGCCATTAGACAATTACAAGGTAATCTCTGTCACGTCTACACTGTTAATTTGCTCCCTTCTCACGGCAATTAAAACACTAGCACTAGGCGAGAAGACATGTCATTAGTGGCACTGTGAGAGAAGGAACATGGGGGAAGGAATCCAACAGTCATCCTGGTCCTTCCAGAGCCACCTCCTCACATGCACTATATGGAGTTGTATGACACATCCAGATTATGGGATTGTTGTGTTGTTTTTATACTCAGGCTGCCCTTCTGGTCAGGCCTCTCACCAAAAAAAGATAGGATTTTTATCTCAAGTGACAAATGGCTAAAGAAAGGATCAACACAAACAAAAATATGTAATTGATGGGAATAAGAAGCTTCTTCTGTATCCGATAGGCTACCTCTTTACTCTGTTTGAACAGGGCTGATTATCAGGTAGCTGTAGGCTACCTCTTTACTCTGTTTGAACAGGGCTGATTATCAGGTAGCTGTAGGCTACCTCTTTACTCTGTTTGAACAGGGCTGATTATCAGGTAGCTGTAGGCTACCTCTTTACTCTGTTTGAACAGGGCTGATTATCAGGTAGCTGTAGGCTACCTCTTTACTCTGTTTGAACAGGGCTGATTATCAGGTAGCTGTAGGCTACCTCTTTACTCTGTTTGAACAGGGCTGATTATCAGGTAGCTGTAGGCTACCTCTTTACTCTGTTTGAACAGGGCTGATTATCAGGTAGCTGTAGGCTACGTTTGACCACTAATCAGATGGCCCAGAAAGACACAAATCAAACAAATCCCATCTGTAAGCTATTTAAACATAACATGTAAATCAGATCACCCTAGGAGGCTAATCGGTCAGTGCGGTGCAGGTCCAAGTCTGAGTGGGTGAGGCCCTGCTGCTGGATCAGTTTGACCACTGGGGTGTGAGGTGCAGGTGGGATGATGCTACATCATTAAAACGAGAGAAAAGTGAAATAAACAATATCTTTGTTTATGATCTAGTTCGCTTGCATTGGTAATGTAAACATCTGTTTCCCATGCCAATAAAGCCCTTTGAATTGAGAGAGAGAGCTGTGGACAGTTGGTAATAAAGCGCATCACACTAGGACACCTCTACCGGCTGACAGTAAGGTGCCGATGGTGTGTTACCCTTAACGGGGAGCTGAGAAGATACACCACCAGAGGCCTGAAGTGGCCTTGTGTATTTAAGTTCTCACAGACAGGGAGATGCCCCCAGGTGTGTGTTAGAGAGAGAGAGTCTCGCCAATGTCTGGAGCAGAAGCTTACTTCATTCCAGAGGAAACAAATGCGGTGAAATGACAAAAATGGTCATGATTATATACTCTACATTATTGGAGGGACTGTGCGTCACCTAAAACACAGAGCACCACCTTGACAATAGTTTCGCCAAGTGTAAAACTGTCCCGTTGCCTACATCTGCTTATAGGCTACTACACGTCACTGTCTAATTCACACTATTCACTATTGCGTGATGTGAGCCAGCAAACAAGCTAGATCTGCGGGCAAGCTTGCCAAGCCATTACTACCCGCATGCAATTAAGCGACTTTATGCTCTCACAGATATATATATATAGATATAGATATATATATACACACATCTATGAGTTTGACTGTACTCTCCCCTCAATTGATGCTACTCTAACCCAGTCAATACATAAAGAAACGGAATGACTCCGAGAAGCCTCATTTATAGCATAAATATAACGCATGTCCTATTACTTGACGACAGACAATGATTATTTAATGATTGGAAAGCAGGATATGTGTAGGCTAGTGCAGACAATCACAGGTCTGGTGATAGCGAGAGAGATCCGTCCTGCTAAATCAAACCACGGGTCGGAGTCTACGGATACAATATTTACTGCAACACATGGAACAATATGTCAATGTTTATTTATCGAGGTCATTCCGCAGAGAAATGTGTAGTGGTCTCACCTGGGCATTATTCTGTGCTCCAACACCCGATAGAAAGACAACGTGGTTTGTTAGAATTATCCCGGGGTTCGGGGCAGAATTCCTGCGGTCTTTTGAATATTTACATGGAGGTGATATGCTGCAGACTTCTTCGTCTTCCGGAAGGACAGACTTCAGACTCACATGCCGTTATGAGCCCAGCCGATCCACCTGAATCCCCGCATTAGACAATGGTTGTCTTCCTACGCCGCACTGAAGGTAGCAGCAGAAGCATCAATCCCCGTACTCACTGGTGCTGATTGTTCCGTATATGGTTGAGGGCGCGGTCAGCAGCAGTTGACCAATCATTTGGACTCCCAATGAAACTTACATGTGCGTTGCCATGGAGGACAATCACACCGTTAATGGGTTCAAGCTGTATCTCCCTATTATCCGATCAAATAGAGCCACCGCATTGGAACATTTTGAGAGCATTATCGTAACCACCAAATGAATTGATTAACTCAAGGACAGCTGTTATAACGGTGGCAACTTTCAGCATGAGCATTTTGAATATAACGTCCCCAAACCTTTTCATTGTTACTTTTAAATGTTTCATGTTATGTAGCCTATTTCACATGCAACATACTCTGGCCTTCATGTAAATGTTACACACGATAATTGGCCTCGGAGCCGTGCTCCATCTGTTCCACAAAACTGTTAATGCAGTGTGACAAGGTCATATGGGTTGGAAATCTCCCTCAGTAATAACCTTGTTTCAGTAGGGGAGAGTGGGAGGGAAAGTTGTGGCCTTTTTTCCACATTCAGCATTACTCGTCAAGGGGTAAGGAGGTAAGGGGGAAATATAGGGGTAAGTTGAGCCAGCTACAAAGATCTGCACTGAATAAAACATTACCACTTCTTTTTAAAAACATGTCTTAGTTTCCCAAACACAATCCCTTTGTCTTTAATAATTTTAAGCATCTTTTAAACACAGACAGAACACCTAAAAAACAAACCCGTTGTACTTTTTTAAACACTTAACATAGGCCAAGCCCTGTTACCTCATATCCAAATGGTAATGCCTTGCATTATGCCTGAGAAGAAAACACTAACATTTGCCTCAATTTACCCCAAGGCAAACATTTTTACGATATTATCCCACACAGCTACAACGACGCACTTTAATGCTAGGTTTAGGACCTAATATTGAAGCTTAGAGACCAACTACTTTGGTTTAGATACAAACAACAGGAAACCTCAACACATTCATTTGACTTGGTGAAATTCCATTTTGGATCTAATTTACCACTTTTTCCATGTGGTTTCTTCCTTCAGACTCCATGAAATGACCACGCTCTTCCTAGATCTTTGATCCAATTTTTAATTCTGTGTATGTTTGAGGTTGATCCAGTGGTAGGATTGGAACAGTGAGGCTGACAATGAAAATGTTTTTTTCTCACAGCTTTTATTAGCAAACATGAAGATAAATAGCCACTGAAAACTGTACAAGTATTTACAAAACAAATTGGTCATGGCAACCAAAGGATATACACGAATAACACTCTTCAACCAAAACCCAGCAGTTTGCTGTGACATGATTTAAGTACACATACCCACAATGCATCAGCCAATGGGAGGAAGACTTGACACAAAGATCAATTAACATTCATAATGCATTAACTACAATACAACACGTTCAGTTCATAGACACGTGTTTATACAGCACACATGTCAATAAACTCTAACACAAGTTTCTTCTCTCTTTCACAGATGATTATCAATCAAAAGAGCATCGCTAACCACACAATTACAATTAATAAATGTGTTTCTTATAAATCATTAACCGTTTGCAATGTCTGATTATTGATACTAAGGCCCTGCTTTAGATGAGGTGACAGTGGACATGAGGAGGATCATCACAGTATGGTTTCCTAGAAACAAGGGTGGCTCAACTTAACCCTTTGGCTCAACTAACTCCACTCGCCACTATAGGGAACGCTACCACAATAGGAACAGGACTAGCCATTGTGAGATGGCTTCAGTTGTCACAGGCCAGTAATAGCCTACAGGATACCCGGTGTGGTTACTATGGTGACAAATCCTCAGCTGGACCCAGGTAGCCTACCATAGTTGGCAGGAGTCATCAACACCTGAAGGCTGTGAGTTTGCAAAATGAGTGGTTCAAATAAGGACAGCACAAAGCGTTAAACGTTTACACCATTTTGCAGACGCTCTTATCCAGAGTGACTTACAGGAGCAATTAAGGGCAGATGGAAAGAGCTTTCACCGATTCAGTTCAGGGATTTGAACCAGCTACCTTTTGGGTACTGGCCCAATGCCGCCAGGTTACTTGCCTCCAACACGATCAATATCTTTTATTCTCACAGTATCTGCAAAAGTTCATTGCAACAAAATGCTTTAAATTGGAATCTGTTTGAAAGTGGAAAAAATGAATTTAAACTGGGTTTCAGAGCAGAACATTTATTTAGGATAAATCACAATATTTTTACATGACACCACATTCATTATTTTTGATCAGTTTGGAATATATTTCAAAATGATAGTTTAAAATGTAGCCTGTATTTGTGCTGCTCTCCCATTTTACAGTGTCACTGAAGCCCATATGTATAAAGGTAGAACAAACGTGTGGAGTAGTTTCTGTACAATGATATTACTATATTTATAATTTTATATTCTAAAATAATTACAGTATGCATGTCTTTTAAATTGTACCACAGGATTGTCTAGTTGAGGAAATAACCTCAATTGATCTTGTCATTAACAATCCACTCACACATTTTTCCTACTCAACTAGACCACACAAACAGGGAATGTAAAAAGGCAGTGGTAGCCTACACTATCCAGTGTTGTGACACACAAACAGGAAAACACTAAAAACAGGGAATGTAAATAGGCAGTGGTAGCCTACACTATCCAGTGTTGTGACACACAAACAGGAAAACACTAAAAACAGGGAATGTAAATATGCAGTGGTAGCCTACACTATCCAGTGTTGTGACACACAAACAGGAAAACACTAAAAACAGGGAATGTAAAAAGGCAGTGGTAGCCTACACTATCCAGTGTTGTGACACACAAACAGGAAAACACTAAAAACAGGGAATGTAAAAAGGCAGTGATAGCCTACACTATCCAGTGTTGTGACACACAAACAGGAAAACACTAAAAACAGGGAATGTAAAAAGGCAGTGATAGCCTACACTATCCAGTGTTGTGACACACAAACAGGAAAACACTAAAAACAGGGAATGTAAAAAGGCAGTGATAGCCTACACTATCCAGTGTTGTGACACACAAACAGGAAAACACTAAAAACAGGGAACGTAAAAAGGCAGTGGTAGTCTACACTATCCAGTGTTGTGACACACAAATAGCCCCATCTAGTGGAGAAGCAATCTTCTGCAGTCATGAACCACATACAAATACACACAGGGATATGCATATACTGTAGGTTTACCTACTGTGAAAGCTGTGAGCAAATAATATGATGTTGAAGGATGAATCAATCAGATGAAGGATGAATCGATCAGAAAATGTAAAAAATCCTTCCTCAGATGCGAAATGCTCTTAAACTGGAAAATTGGAATGTTTCTAACATCTGTTGTATCTTCAAACAGGAGCATTACGTTTCCATCACACTGAGATCTTCAGAGTGCCGTTGCTGCCGGGAACATGGGCAGTCATTGTTGTTTTTGTCCTCAATGTTGGTCTTCATTCTGATATAAAAATGAACTAGTAAGTAGACTACAAAATTAATTCAAGGAAAATATAGAAATGCAATGTAAACGGGATGTGCTTAGATATGATATGCTTAGAGACCACTTCAAAACACCTGCAGACAGAACATAATGGTCCAATTCTGACCAGAACCTTTTCTTGCACTTGGATTACTAAAACACATATACCCTGTATTCTCCTACACCTCTTACCTCCTCAAAGGTGGACATCAAACACTTCATCCCCCGGGGAGTCAGGAGCTTCCTCTGTAATGACTGGGGAGAGAGAACAAAGTCTATCTGTGTTAAGGGCACCACATCAGCCATATTGGAGAACAGCAGCGTTCAAAAGCATTTGCACTGAGTAAAAATACACACCTGTAACTATGGTAACTATGTATCTGTTCATGGTTATACCAAGAGGTCTACGGGTAGAAAACTAGATTCAGCCACTGAACGGACCGTAATTATAATAATTTGTACACTGTAAATTGACCACAACTAAGCCCAAAAAGAGATTGTATTTAAAAATAACAATAAGTTCATACCTTGATGACATTGAGATATGATCATGTCTCTTTTTGTATTCGTGGGAATACTAGTTGAACATATTTCCCAAATGAAACAAATATTGAGCTGAATTTTTTGGGGGGGACCCAAAAAATCACTCGTGGACTGATTTTGGCCCGTGGGCCACCTATTGCGGACCCCTGATCTACGGTATAAAAGCTTATAGGCTTATGAATATGAATATATTCATGTGAGAGTGAGCCATTAATCTTTATTACTATGACAATGTTTCAAGTAGATTGGACAGGAGCAAAAGCTCATTTGTGCCAGCTACTGACATGAGATAATATGCACTAAATTGGCTAAATATACCATACCTAACCATACCTAACCATACCTAACTGCAACAAGCTGTACAAAGTACTGTACCAGTCCTTGTGCTTCAAGACTACAGTAAGTTTGAAACATCCAGGTAAAGATTTGAACATAAAGGAAAAGAGAGGTGAATTGGGAGGTGTGCTTGTACCTGTATGTTGTACAGTGTGTAGCGGCTGAGCTATAGTAGGCACACTGAAGGAACGGGAGTGTTGGGGAGAATGGTATTCGTGACAGGTGCTCTGTGTTCGTTTGCGGCACTCCACAGCAAGGCGGCTGCGACAATCTTTGTGGCAGCTCACCCCACAGGCTAGAATAGAGAAGAGGGGTTGAATCTCTTACATCTGAAAACAGACAGCATTGGTACTGGCATTGCTATTGTATTGTTATATATCTAGCCTTGGCTTCCTATAGGCATTGTAATATGGCTTTTGTGTTTAACTACACAATGTGTCTTGGAAAGGTCTTGGAAATGTCTTGGAAAGGTTTTGGAAAGGTTTTGGAAAGGTTTTGCTCAACTTCTTACTGTGTACACTAATCAGTGTCTGTCTCAATGAGCAAGAGTATCTGGTAAATAACTATAATCCTGAAATATAAATAAGCAAATAAGCAATATAATGTTGGTCAACATTACACAACATTGTGCGAGGGGTGCGATAGGTGCAGAATACCCGACAGAGATCATTTTATTTGTGTACCTTTACACTTGTATCTTTGTTTGTAAAATCTCCACATCTGAAAAATACAATACATCTGTTACATATCATATTTAGCATTAGAAAAAAAGACAGGTTAATGGTGACTTTGTAAATGAAACTGATTGTTGAATAATCTTTTATCCAAATTTCACATGCATTAATTTCAAAGCCTTTCGTCAACAGTGAGCAGTTAATTAAGTCTTGTTTGTAACTGTCACTTCAGCTTTCTCAGGAGTCAACAAGAGTCAACTGCTGACAGCTTGATTGGTTCACAATGATAAGTACAGAACAGACCTGAAGTGGGGCACCATAGGCTACAGTATTACAGGAAATTAAATGAAGTGTCCTCATAATAACAGACTAAACATGAGTGAGAGACAGAACGAAACACTTGAAAAAAGGAAACAGAACTGTTGTGTTTGGGTGGAAGCCATCAGAAAATGTGAGATCAGGAAGTCAGTTCTTTGTTTTGTTAAGCAATGTCACCAATAGAACCATTATCTTTCCACATCCAAAATGGTGTCCTCTAAATACCTTATTCCAAAATATCCACTATTCTGGTCACAATATGTGCTTCCTATAATATGGGTACCTTAACATCATTTGTATATACAGGTCCTCATAATAATTGGTTTATACCTAATTGTTTCATTTATTTATTTACTTACTTACTTATTCACATATATATTTTTTGTTTCTAATAGCTTTTACATGGAGTTGTACACAATTGAAGCATAGGCATCATTGTACTTACCATGCCTTTACAGTGATGGCAACGCATAGGCTTCATGCAGGGCTTCTCTGAAAATGTGTGGATGAACCCCATCTTGCTGTTCAGTAAAGAGCTGGCCTTGGTGAAATAGTCAATCATCTCCTCCTGACTTATTCTGCCGTCCCTGAGAGGGTGAGGGGTCAAAGGTTGATATTACAGTAATAGCAAGATGCTCTGTGTGACTTGTGGATCTAAAGATAGTTGAAATGTTGGCCATCAATAGTTATGACTTGTCAAACTCACTGATTCTTATCCAGGTCGTCAAACTTGCAGAGGTATGGGAAGTTAGTCCTAATGATCTCAAATTCCTCCTGAGTGACGTAGCCGTCTCCATCAGTGTCAAAATTCTTAAACACAGACTGAAAAATGACCAAATGTAAGTTCTCATTGCCATCTTTTATAATTACATTTCATATTTCAAATATGTTGAACAGCCTACCTCTACCATCTTCTGTATGTGTTTACTGATGATGGTGGGGTCAGCTTTGGGCTTCACTGAAGATGCCCACTCTTCTATCATAGGTGGGCTTGGGGTAGACTGGCAAACCAAAATAAATATTTGACAATAATTAATATTTCCTCTAGATTACATACAAGCTCTGTGTCTGTGTCCGTGTCCGTGTCCGTGTCCATGTCTGTGTCCGTGTGTCCCTGACACACACTCACCAATGGCCTGGCTGTGCGGGGCTCCCTCTGCAGGGACAGCTGATAGATCTCTTCCTCTGAGTGATACTGGTCCAGAGACACCTGAAAGGACCCAAACACAAACTGTTCAATCAAATGCCAACAGGTTAAACAAATCTACCAAGTCGTACAGTATCAGTCAACAGGGCCAGACCATGAGCAGGTTGAGCAGATCCATGTTGGCATCGACGCTGGGTGGCATGGTCTGGATCAGCGCAAGCTCCTGGAGGATGGCATACAGCTGTTGGGTCTTGGCCAGGTTGACCTGCGTCTTCTCCCGGTCACTCCAGTCGGGCAGGGCTACGTGCACAGCAATCAGGTCCTTGAGGTGCACGCCCAGGATGGGGAAACGGAAGCCTGTGCTCTCTGAAAAGCGCTGGCGGTACTGGCTATAGTTCCCACAGGATGTCACAAGCTCCACCAGGTTGTTGAACACCTGAGGCAATAAGGATGTCACATAATGTTGGACATCACATAGCTAGAGCCAAATAATAGCACACATTTTGACGTAGATCTACATTCAAAATGCAAATGTTTAGTTGTAATTGGTAAGTAAATAAAATAAAATAATTATGATCGAAACTGTTTACCTTGCTCACATCGTTGCTGATGTGTGACTGTGTGTCTTTGAGGCGTGAGATGGAGCTGTTACTGAGACCCCCCACTACTGCCATCAGAGTGTTGAAGTTCTGCAGCTGTAACAACCTCTGCAGAGACCAGATACAAAAATATAACCCATCTTAGCCCTAACAGAGCCAACAAAAAACTGCATGGAACCCAAGACAGACCAACTTCTAGAGGGAGTTTCGATTCCATTCACTGAGAAGCAGTGGCACTAATGGACTTCTCTTTATCTGAGGGATGATTCACACTGACTTGGGAGATGACTCAGTTAACAGGGAGTGGACTTTTTCTGACCTGGTAGCTGACTTTTCTGACTCGGTAGTTCAGCCTGATCTCATAGTAAGATAGTAAGGTACATCCGCGAAACACTCAAATTAGTATGATATGTTATGTTTAATATGGTTACATAAGACAGAACACAGCTAACTTGAGCATTTCAGCTAATAAACAACTTTAACTAGTTACTACTTTTTAGCTACTTTGCAACGTCCTAGCATATTAGCTAACCTTCCCCTAACCTTAACCCTAAACTTAAGCCTTTTAGCTAACGTTCCCCTAACCTTAACCCTAAACTTAAGCCTTTTAGCTAACGTTCCCCTAACCCTGTAACCTTAACCCTAACCCCTATCCTTAACTCTTAGACTAACTAATGCTAGCCAGCTACCTAATGTTAACATTAGCCACCTAGCTAACATTAGCCACAACAAATTGGAATTCGTAACATATCCTAAATATTTCAAATTCACAGCATATTCTAACACATTAATACATACCATACGAAATGTAACATCATTCTAAATGGAATGTCTTGGATATACAGTACATACAGAATAATATGAAACGCTCTTAGACCAGGTTGGTGATTATTTTTTGACTTGGTAGTTGACTCTTTCTGAGCTGGGAGTTTACACTTTCTGATTTGGGAGTTGACCCTTTGTGACCTGGAAGTTGACTCTTTCTGACCTGGTAGTTGAGCTTTTCTGACCTGGGAGTTGATTCATTGACCTGGGACTGGGAGTGATTCATTGACCTGGGACTGGGAGTTGATTCATTGACCTGGGACTGGGAGTTGATTCATTGACCTGGGACTGGGAGTTGATTCATTGAACTGGGACTGGGAGTTGATTGACTGACCTGTGCGACCCTAATAAAGTGGGAGATGACTGCAGCCCTCTGGGGGGCGGTGGGCTTGCTGAGCACCATCAGCTGGATCCACTGAGACACGCTGTTGAAGAGGGTGATGAAGCGTTCCAGGATGGGGTTATCCACTGTGCAGCCATGCATCACAAAGCTGTGGTAGTCCTGGAACTGGAGGGCAAAGGACCATTTTAAAAACAATGTCCAATATGCAAACACACAGTCTATCTTACTTAAACCACAAATACAACAACTACTGCATAATTCAGCCAAAAGCAAAGTCACCTGGGTGAGACCCATAACGAAGCTGGCGAACAGAGCCACCTGCTGGCCACCCACTCACCAGTATCCGACAGAAGGACTTATACTCCATGTAGGTGAGGTGCTCTGCTAGTTCAGATGAGTCCAGGTGATCAAAGAGGAGAGACGTCTTCCTCTTCTTGAAATCAGACTGAGCTGGTTGGCTCACCTGCCTACTCCACTCATATGACGGCCTAGGGAAAATAAGAAAGGAAGCTCAACTATCAGTAGAAATACTGCGAGAGTGGCCAAATGTAGAAGCACTAATGCACTCTGAAAACTGTTCTACTGTATCATTGAATGCTAAGCTGTCACTGTGTCACTGTGGAGGAGACTGTGCCTGCCTGGCTGGTTAGCTGCTACAATGCTTGTATGATTGCCTGGCTGAAGACAGGGGGCACTTACACACTGTCAACGTTGATGAGTGTGCTCTGGTGCTCCTCTCCCTGCTGAGCCAGCTGCTCCTTCAGCCCTCTGATCTGCTCTGCCAGCTCTGGGTTCAGGTCAAACTCTGCTGGGAACTCGCTGATCCAGTACCTTACGGTGCAGTATGGAGAGGAGAGGCGGGGTTTACAGGGACAGAAAGGTAGGACAGGAGAAGTTAGTGTTGTCATTTCTGGCTCGGAGCCAGAGAGTATGGAAATCATATACCTACATGGAGATTGTATACCTACATGGAGATCATATACCTACAGTGGCAAGAAAAAGTATGTGAACCCTTTGGAATTACCTGGATTTTTGGATAAATTGGTCATCAAATTTGATCTGATCTTCATCTAAGTCACAACAATAAACAAACATAGTGTGCTTAAACTAATAACAAACAAATTATTGTATTTTTATTGTCTGTGTTGAATACATCATTTAAACATTCACAGTGTAGGTTGGAGAAAGTATGTCAACCAGTAGGCTAATGACTTCTCCAAAAGCTAATTGGAGTCAGGTGTCAGCTAACCTGGAGTCCAATCAATGAGACGAGATTGGAGATGTTGGTTTGAGCTGCCTTGCCCTATATAAAACATTCACAAAATTTGAGTTTGCTATTCACAGGAAGCATGGCCTGATGTGAACCATGCCGCGAACAAAAGAGATCTCAGAAGACCAAAGATTAAGAATTGTTGACTAGCATAAAGCTGGAAAGGGTTACAAAAGTATCTCTAAAAGCCTTGATGTTCATCAGTCCACGATAAGACAAATTGTCTATAAATGGAGAAAGTTCAGCACTGTTGCTACTCTCCCTAGGAGTGGCCGTCCTGCAAAGATGACTGCAAGAGCACAGCGCAGAATGCTCAATGAGGTTAAGAAGAATCCTAGTGTCTGGCAAAATATTCTGTGGACAGATGAAACTACAATTGAGTTGTTTGGAAGGAACATGCAACACTGTGTGTGGAGAAAAAAGGCAAAGCACACCAACATCAAAACCTACCCAATTGTAAAGTATGGTGGAGGGAGCATCATGGTTCGGGGCTGCTTTGCTGACTCAGGGCCTGGACAGTTTGCTATCATCGACGTAAAAATGAATTCCCAAGTTTATAAAGACATTTTGCAGGAGGATGTTAGGCTATCTGTCCGCCAATTGAAGCTCAACAGAAGTTGGGTGATGCAACAGGACAGTGACCCAAAACATAGAAGTAAATCAACAAGAGAATGGCTTCAACAGAAGAAAATACGCCTTCTGGAGTGGCCCAGTCAGAGTCCTGACCTCAACCCGATTGAGATGCTGTGGCATGACATCAAGAGAGCAGTTCACACCAGACATCCCAGGAATATTGCTGAACTGAAACAGTTTTGTAAAGAGGAATAGTCCAAAATTCCTCCTGACCGTTTTGCAGTTATGATCCGCAACTATAGAAAACATTTGGTTTAGGTTTTTGCTGCCAAAGGAGGGTCAACCAGTTATTAAATCCAAGGGTTCACATACTTTTTCCAACCTGCAGAGTGAATGTTTACATGGTGTGTTCAATAAAGACATGAAAACGTATCATTGTTTGTGTGTTATTAGTTTAAGCAGAGTGTGTTTCTCTATTGTTGTTACCTAGATGAAGATCAGATCAAATTTTATGACCAATTTATGCAGAAATCCAGGTATTTCCAAAGGGTTCACATATTTTTTCTTGCCACTATACATGGAGATCATATACCTACACGGAGATCATATGTCTACATGGAGATCACATGCCTCCACATTGCTTACAGTGAAATCATATACTGTACCTACAGTACATGTGTTAATGTTGACAGACAAGCACAGAATTAATCTCACGACTAAGACCTGTAGCAGTGCTTCCTCTGTGGCTCCATGATTTTCTATGCTGTATTCACTCACTTGATAAGATGGCAGATTTGTGACCTGAGTTCAGGCAGACAGTTTTCCTCCAGCGATCTGTTGTGTGGTTAAGGAACAAAATTCCACAAAAATTTCCACCAAAAGCATTTGAAATCCCTGGTCTAGTAATCCTTAGGCCCATCACTATTATGGAAAAAATAAATCTCTGCTAGCATCTCGGGACATACATTTAAGAGAACAGTGGTGTGTCATTCATCTGAAAGGATACTTGCTGGAGAGTTTCTTGGCCAGGTCAGCAGAGGAGAGGTACCATGGATGCATCATGAGAAACATCCGGACCAAAGACTCATCATTCAGCCTGCCTTCATAATCTACCAGGAGAGGAGAGACCGAGATACATGGATGAGCTTCACTGTACAAGGCAAGCTGCCACATATTGTGTAAATCATTTATATATAGGCAACTACTGCAGTTGTACAACCAAACAACAATGAAAATGTTATCTAAGCATGTACTGTCTGCAACTATTTACACCAGGAGAGAGGCAAAGGGAGAGTAATCCTGACCAAATGCTTTGATGCAGGCCTCCGTAAGCTCATCGACTGTCGCCGACTGATCTAATTTGATAGACTTCATCCTCCTCTGGTTCTCTCTCCAACAGTCCTCTCTGTACTCTCCTCCGTTGAAACATACACAGTGAGACTGTGATGAGGTGTGGGATTTAGAAGAATGGCTGTGTTCTCTATTCTGTTGGGCAACCTTCCAACAGAGTCCTCTGATGAGTCTGTTAGTCCTCAGGCATGCAGCTACCCTGCTCCAGTCAACAAGCTAAGAAAGTCTCTTCCTCTTTTATGAAAGCTTTTAGTTTGTGTGCTTCCTGCCCCACCTTAAAACAAGAGCATTGGTATAGTCATGAAAACCCCCAAAACCCAGTTGAGAGTAGGCATTTAGCAATTCACTATTCAATTGTTTGCTTACTGATGATAATACAAACAAAACATTTTTGTGACACAAGAACCTGCAATATGGCAATACTAATTCACCCTCCACATAGATTATCTATCTGATTATTCATGATGCAAGGAAAAGATAATCCCAGCCAAATGATTACCCATCAGACAGATATTAAAGTGTGTTGGTGGCTGTTTTCCCAGGTATCAAATACATGTCAACAGTTATCTCAAACACAATTAGAGATTGCACTGTTTTGCACTTGCAAATTGAGTTTAAAAACATTGACTGGTTTTATAATGTGATAATTTATTAGATACAGTACATGAGTCATTAAGAAATGACACCACAACCAGTCTACCAAACTATGTTATATCATACTAATAAAAAAAGGTCTTACCCTCTTGAATTGACCACAGCAGTCTTGTCATAAGATGTGGAAAATCACAAGACTACGAAAGGTGTCTGCACCCCTCCATTGCTTCTTCAAAGCAGTTTGTCTAACTAAGTGACAGTTATATATCCCTTCAGTTGCCTTTTGCTCTCAGTTTCCTTTTTGCTGTGCATTTTAGTGCGGTCACATTTCCTCTTTACAGACCGTGCCCCAAAGTGTCAACCAGTCCTTCTAAATGAAATGCACTTTCACTGTCAAGGCAGTGCTGTTGGTGGTGAGATTTCGATAAAGTATTATTAAGGGAACTTAGTCAGATGAAATAACAAAGCACTTACCTGTTGTAATGGAAATTATATATTATTTGACAATTTAAAATACATAAAGAAGCCACTCCAGGCAACAAATACATGAACCACAACGACAGAGGATTATATACTGTAGAAAAAAAGTTAAAAGATGTCTGTCTATCTTGCTCTACACACACACGCACGCACGCACACGCACGCACGCACGCGCACACACACACACACACACACACACACACACACACACACACACACACACACACACACACACACACACACACACACACACACACACACACACACACACACACACACACACACACACACACACACACACACACACACACACACACACACACACACACACACACAGGCCCTGAGGGTGTTATGCTGGTTTTCTAGTTATTCGGTTGCTCTGAGGTAGCAGATCCCTGACTTCATATACAGTACCTTCAGAAAGTATTCACACCCCTTGACTTATTCCCCAAGAAATTGTGTTACAGCCTGAATTTTTGTCACTGGTCTACACACCATTTTTTTTTTATTAATTACAAATGTGAAGCTGAAATGTCTTGAGTCAATAAGTATTCAACCACTTTGTTACTGAAAGCCTAAATAAGATCAGGTGTAAAAATGGGTTTAACAAGTCACATAATAAGTTTAACATGATTTTTGAATGACTACCTCATCTCTGTACCCCACTCATACAATTATCTGTAAGGTCCCTCAGTTGAGCAGTGAATTTCAAATACAGATTCAACCACAAAAACCAGGGAGGTGTTTCAACGCCTTGCAAAGAAGGCCACCTATTGTTAGATGGGTAAACATTTGAAAAAGCAGACATTGAATATCCATTTGAGCATGGTGAAGCTTTTAATTACACTTTGGAGGGTGTATAAACACACCCAGTCACTACAAATATACAGGCATCCTTCCTAACTCAGTTGCTGGAGAGGAAGGAAACTGCTCAGGGATTTCACCATGTGTCACACCCTGATCTGTTTCACCTGTCTGGTGATTGTCTCCACCCCCTCCAGGTGTCGCTTATTTCTGTGGTGTATATATCCCTGTGTTTCCTGTCTCTCTGTGCCAGTTCGTCTTGTATGCCTTTCAAGTCAACCAGCATTTTTCCCGTACCCCTGCCTCTATTCTCTTTTGCTAGTCCTCCTGGTTTTTGACCCTTGCCTGTTTTTCTGGACTCTGTACCCGCCTGCCTGACCATTCTGCCTGCCCTGACCTCGAGCCTGCCTGCCAATCTGTACCTCCTGGACTCTGAACTGGTTTTGACCTTTTGCCTGTCCACGACCATTCTCTTGCCTACCCCTTTTGGATTGTTTAATAAATATCAAGACTCAAACCATAATTCTCCCGGGTCTGCATCTGGGTCTCGCCTTGTCCCCTTATACCATAAGGGTAATGGTGATTTTAAAACAGTTACAGAGTTCAATGGCTGTGATAGAAGAAAACTGAGTATGGATCAACAACACTGTAGTTATTCCACAATACTAACCTAATTGACAGAGTGAAAAGAAGGAAGCCTGAACAGAATAACAATATTTTAAAACATGCATTCTGTTTGCAAAAAGGCACTACAGTAATACTGCAAAAAATGTGACAAAGAAATTCACATTTTGTTTTGAATACAAAGTGTTATGTTTGGGGCAAATCCAATACAACACACTCTCCATGTTTTCAAGCATAGTGGTGGCTGCATCATGTTATGGGTATGCTTATAATCATTAAGGACTGGGTATCAGGTTTCAGGTATGACCCAGATGCAGACAGTGTTGAAGAAACAAAAGTTTATCTCTAGTACAGGGCCAGGCAAATAACAGGTCAAAGGCAGACGGAGGTCAGTAATCCAGAGAGGGTGCAAAAGGTCCAGAACGGCAGGCAGTCTCAGGGTCAGGGCAGGCAGAACGGTCAAAACCGGGAAGGACTAGAAAACAGGAGCAAGAACAGACAGGAGCAGGAGAACAAATGCTGGTAGGTGTCACGAAACAAATCGAACTGGCAACAGACAAACAGAGAACACAGGTATAAATACACAGGGGATAATGGGGAAGATGGGCGACACCTGGAAGGGGGTGGAGACAGGCACAAAGACAGGTGAAACAGATCAGGGTGTAACACTGGGGAGGATTTCAGGATACAAAAATCCACAGAATGGAGCTAAGCACAAGCAAAATCCTAGAGGAAAACCTGAGTCAGTCTGCTTTCCACCAGACACTGGGAGTGTTGAGGTTACTGTAAACTTGGTATTGTTTGATTGGTCAATAGTGGTTGGTTTTGGGTTGCAAGGTTACACCTTCAGATGTTATAAATGGAATGAAAAACTTTTGTTCTCTCTCTTATCCTGTATCCAGTCCATGGAGGAAGGCTAGATTATCAATTCTAATTTCCTGGGCTTCTAGGCTTCTAGCCTAGTAACCATCTCTTTGTTCATGCTTTGTCCTGTAAGTTAACCTTAGGATCTATATGCCTAGAAGTATGCTTTGTAATGGTTGTTAATGCTTTGTAACTTAAGCTTTATGCCTTATGTGAATTCATTCATTGTACAATGTTAATTAAATATCTGCCTTTGATATAGACAATTCTCAGACCAATTATTGCTAGTCAACGTCAGCTCATTGCCTCATGCTTGCTTGTATATTTTAATTATCTTTATGGAGTCAGGTTAACATTTTAATAGGCTAATTGCTTAGTCTCATTACGAGTCACATGTGAGGTATTTATAATATCATATGTAATGTTTGTCAAATATGACTGCCCACTACACATTTATTATACAGCAATTCCAGATGAGCTGTTGTACTCAGAGACAATCTCAAACAGACAGTAACTGTGCACAAGCTGTCAAGCTCTAGGTTCCTGTTCCATCTGTCCAGGCCAAGGGGTCATTTCCTATGACCCGACTATGACCCATGACCCTACGCTACTGTTGTGAACATGACAACTATAGTATAGGGACATGTAATGTTCTGTATAATTTTTCTTTCTGTATAATTCTATTTAATTGTAGCTGGTTTACATCCCAGTCTTCACTGGGATCAATGTCAAAGGAAGGAGGGTTTTGACTACTGGAAGTCAATGGAGTAGAACTGTACTGCATTCTTTCATGTTGTCAATGATAAAGAATGGATTTTAAATTTGAGAAATGCAAACATGTTTTTTGTTGTAAGTATTTGTAAAAAAAAAAAAAAAAAAAAATCATACTTATTATGACTGTGATACTGTGGTTGTCTCACCTAGCTAACTTAAAACCTCTTGGAAATAGGGGGCACCAGTTTATTCTACGTTTATTTATTATGTCTTTTGGAATTTTGGGGGAATATTTCGTTCCATGCGCCAAGAGTTCATGGACATGTGCGCTCCACCATGCTAGCCAAAGTTGCTAATCCAACTGCTCTTAAATACAAGTAAAACCAAATGCATGCTCTTCAACCGATCGCTGCCTGCTCCTGCCCGCCTGTCCAACATCACTACTTTGGACGGCTCTGACTTAGAATATGTGGACAACTACAAATACCTAGGTGTCTGGTTAGACTGTAAACTCTCCTTCCAGACCCACATCAAACATCTCCAATCCAAAGTCAAATCTAGAATTGGCTTCCTATTCCGCAACAAAGCATCCTTTACTCATGCTGCCAAACATACCCTTGTAAAACTGACCATCCTACCAATCCTCGACTTCGGTGATGTCATTTACAAAATAGCCTCCAAAACCCTACTCAATAAATTGGATGCAGTCTATCACAGTGCCATCCGTTTTGTCACCAAAGCCCCATATACTACCCACCACTGCGACCTGTACACTCTCGTTGGCTGGCCCTCGCTTCATACTCGTCGCCAAACCCACTGGTTCCAGGTCATCTACAAGACCCTGCTAGGTAAAGTCCCCCCTTATCTCAGCTCGCTGGTCACCATAGCAGCACCTACCTGTAGCACGCGCTCCAGCAGGTATATCTCTCTAGTCACCCCCAAAACCAATTCTTCCTTTGGACGCCTCTCCTTCCAGTTCTCTGCTGCCAATGACTGGAACGAACTACAAAAATCTCTGAAACTGGAAACACCTATCTCCCTCACTAGCTTTAAGCACCAGCTGTCAGAACAGCTCATAGATTACTGCACCTGTACATAACCCATCTACAATTTAGCCCAAACAACTACCTCTTTACCTACTGTATTTATTTATTAATTTATTTTGCTCCTTTGCACCCCATTATTTCTGTCTCTACTTTGCACTTTCTTCCAATGCAAACCAACCATTCCAGTGTTTTTTAGTTTTTATTTTACTTGCTGTGTTGTACTCACTTCGCCTCCATGGCCTTTTTATATTTTATTTATTTATACATATATCTGTTTGCCTTCACCTCCCTTATCTCACCTCACTTGCTCACATTGTATATAGACTTATTTTTTTTCACTGTATTATTGACTATATGTTTGTTTTTACTCCATGTGTAACTATGTGTTGTTGCATGTGTCGAACTGCTTTGCTTTATCTTGGCCAGGTCGCAATTGTAAATGAGAACGTGTTCTCAATTTGCCTACCTGGTTAAATAAAGGTTAAATAAAAATAAATAAAATAATTCGACAGAAGAAATGGACATTCTAAAACAAAACAACGATTTATTGTGGAACTAGGACTCCCTGCACTGCATTCTGATGGAAGATCATCAAAGGTAAGCGAATATTTATGATGTTATTTCGTATTTTTGTGGAATATGTTGGCTCCAACATGGCGGAGAATGGCTGGGCACTGTCTCAGATTATTGCATGCTGTACTTTGTACTAAAGTGATTTTTTAAAATCTAACACAGCGGTTGCATTAAGAACCAGTGTATCTTTCATTTGCTGCACAACATGTATTTTTTAGCAAAGTTTATGATGAGTTTTTTGGTTAGATTACGTGACTGTCCAAAATTTCTCCGGACAATTTGGTGCATTTTGGCGCCATATTCACAATGTAAAACCAGGATTTGTAGCTATAAATATGCACATTTTTGAACAAAACATAAATGTATTGTATAACATGATTGTCACGTTCCTGACCTGTTTTCTGTTGTTTGGTATGTGTTTAATTGGTCAGGGCGTGAGTTGGGGTGGGTAGTCTATGTTATGTGTTTTCTATGTTGGGTTAATGGTTTGCCTGGTATGGTTCTCAATTAGAGGCAGGTGTGTGTCGTTTCCTCTGATTGAGAGCCATATTAAGGTAGGTTGTTCTCACTGTTTGTTTGTGGGTGATTGTTCCTGTGTCTGTGTATACCACATGGGACTGTTTCGTTTGTTCGTTCGTTTTAGGTAGTCTGTTCCTGTTCGTGCGTTCTTCGTCTATATGTAAGTTCGTTTGTTTCAGGTCTGTTGCCTTTGTTTATTGTTTTGTAGTTTGTTCTAGTGTTTTGTCAGTGTTTCGTCTGTGAAATAAATTCAGTATGTATTCATCACCCGCTGCGCCTTGGTCCGTTCAATCACCACAAGACGAACGTTACAGAATCACCCACCAAACCCGGATCAAGCAGCGGGTTAACGGGCAGCAGCGACAGCAGCAGTGGGTCAAGGAGGAATGGACATGGGAGGAGATTCTAGACGGAGAAGGACCCTGGGCAGAGCCAGAGGAGTGTCGCCGCCCCAAAGCGGAGCTGGAGGCATGAAAAGCGGAGAGGCGGCATTATGAGGCACTAGCAAGGCAGAGCGGCTGGAAGCCCGAGAGGCTCACCCAAAAATTTCTTGGGGGGGGGGCTAAAGGGGAGTGTGGCGAAGTCAGGTAGGAGACCTGCGCCAACTTCCCGAGCTTACCGTGGAGAGCGAGAGTACGGGCAGACACCGTGTTGTGCGGAAGAGCGCACGGAGTCTCCTGTACGTGTGCTTAGCCCGGTGCGGGTTATTCCACCTCCCCGCACTAGCCGGGCTAGAGTGAGCATTGAGCCAAGTGCCATGAAGCCGGCTCAACATATCTGGCCTCCAGTACGTCTCCTCGGGCCAGTGTACATGGCACCAGCCTTACAAATGGTGTCCCCGGTTCGCCAGCATAGCCCAGTGCGGGCTATTCCACCTCGCCGCACTGGCAGGGCTACGGGGACCATTCAACCAGGTAAGGTTGGGCAGGCTCAGTGCTCAAGGGAGCCAGTACGCCTGCACGGTCCGGTATATCCGGCGCCACCTTCCCGCCCCAGCCCATTTCCTCCAGTTCCAGCACCCCGCACTCGCCTTATGGTGCGTGGCTCCAGCCCAGTACCACCAGTGCCTACACCACGCACCAGGCTTCCAGTGCGTCTCCAGAGCCCTGTTCCTCCTCCACGCACTCTCCCTGTGGTGCGTGTCTCCAGCCCAGTACCACCAGTTCCGGCACCACGCACCAAGCCTCCTGTGCGTCTCCAGAGCCCTGTACGCACTGTTCCTTCTCCCCGCACTCGCCCTGAGGTGCGTGCCCTCAGCCCGGTACCTCCAGTTCCGGTACCACGCACCAGGCCTATAGTGCGCATCGAGAGTCCAGTGTGCCCTGTTCCTGCTCCACGCACTAGCCTTGAGGTGCGTGTCTCCAGTCCGGTACCACCAGTTCCGGCACCACGCACCAGGCCTACTGTGCGCCTCAGCAGGTCAGAGTTGGCCGTCTGCCCAACGCCGCCTGCACTGCTCGTCTGCCCAACACCGTCCTGAGCCATCTGTCTGTCCAGCGCCGTCTGAGCCATCCGTCTGTCCAGCGCCGTCTGAGCCATCCGTCTGTCCAGCGCCGTCTGAGCCATCCGTCTGCCCAGCGCCTTCTGAGCCATCCGTCTGCCACGAGCCATTAGAGCCGCCCGTCTGTCCCGAGCCATTAGAGCCGTCCGTCAGTCAGGAGCCGCTAGAGCCGTCCGTCAGTCAGGAGCCGCCAGAGCCGCCAGCCAGTCAGGAGCTGCCAGAGCCGCCAGCCAGTCAGGAGCTGCCGGAGCCGCCAGCCAGTCAGGAGCTGCCGGAGCCGCCAGCCAGTCAGGAGCTGCCGGAGCCGCCAGCCAGTCAAGAGCTGCCGGAGCCGCCAGCCAGTCAGGAGCTGCCGGAGCCGCCAGCCAGTCAGGAGCTGCCGGAGCCGCCAGCCAGTCAGGAGCTGCCGGAGCCGCCAGCCAGTCAGGAGCTGCCAGAGCTGCCCTACAGTCATGAGCTGCCCTACAGTCATGAGCTGCCCTTCAGTCATGAGCTGCCCTTCAGTCATGAGCTGCCCTTCAGTCATGAGCTGCCCTTCAGTCATGAGCTGCCCTCCAGTCATGAGCTGCCCTCCAGTCATGAGCTACCCTCCAGTCATGAGCTGCCCTCCAGTCATGAGCTGCCCTACAGTCATGAGCTGCCCTACAGTCATGAGCTGCCACCCAGTCCGGAGCTGCCCTACAGTCATGAGCTGCCACCCAGTCCGGAGCTGCCACCCAGTCCGGAGCTGCCACTCAGTCTGGAGCTGCCACTCAGTCCGGAGCTGCCACTCAGTCCGGAGCTGCCACTCAGTCCGGAGCTGCCACTAGTCCAGAGTTGTCCCTCTGTCCTGAGCTACCTCTTTGTCCTGAGCTACCTCTTTGTCCTGAGCTACCTCTCTGTCCTGAGTTGTCTCCTCAATTTAGGAGGGGCGTTGGTGAAGGTTCCTGGACCATGGTCGGGGGGGAGGGTCGCCACTCAAGGGACGCTAAGGAGGGGGACAAAGACAGTGGTGGAGTGGTGTCCTCGTCCACCGCCGGAGCCGCCACCGCAGACAGATGCCCACCCAGACCCTCCCCTTGAGTTTTAGGGGTGCGCCCGGAGTTCGCACCTTGGGGGGGGGGGTTCTGTCACGTTCCTGACCTGTTTTCTGTTGTTTGGTATGTGTTTAATTGGTCAGGGTGTGAGTTGGGGTGGGTAGTCTATGTTATGTGTTTTCTATGTTGGGTTAATGGTTTGCCTGGTATGGTTCTCAATTAGAGGCAGGTGTGTGTCGTTTCCTCTGATTGAGAGCCATATTAAGGTAGGTTGTTCTCACTGTTTGTTTGTGGGTGATTGTTCCTGTGTCTGTGTATACCACATGGGACTGTTTCGTTTGTTCGTTTGTTTTAGGTAGTCTGCTCCTGTTCGTGCGTTCTTCATCTATATGTAAGTTCGTTTGTTTCAGGTCTGTTGCCTTTGTTTATTGTTTTGTAGTTTGTTCTAGTGTTTTGTCAGTGTTTCGTCTGTGAAATAAATTCAGTATGTATTCATCACCCGCTGCGCCTTGGTCCGTTCAATCACCACAAGACGAATGTTACAATGATGTTATAAGACCGTCATCTGATGAAGTTGTTCAAAGGTTAGTGATTCATTTTATGTCTATTTGTGAGTTTTGTGAAAGCTACCTTTGCGGTGGAAAAATGGCGGTGTATTTTTGGATATTGTGGTGAGCTAACATAAATATATGTTGTGTTTTCGCTTTAAAACACTTAAAAAATCGGAAATATTGGCTGGATTCACAAGATATTTATCATTCATTTGCTGTACAACATGTATTTTTCATAAATGTGCATAACTTTGCCTGTCTTCTATTGGTTGAGATGCACTGCATAAGCCTTCCCCTGGGTGTCAGCGAATAGAGGGCCTTGAAATGGAGTCTCTACGCAGATCAGAAAGTCTATAAATGGATTGGAATCGATGTGTCCCTCCTTTTGATTCTTCGCGCTGACGCACTGAGGACCTTGGCATGTCGTTTTAGAAGCTCCCGTTTTAGCTTCTAGTTATATCCGGCTCTGTTTTTATTCGATATAGGCTTTAAAGACATCATAATCTTGTTATTTTAAACCGATTTATATCAGTTTATGTCAGTATATTGCGATTTTCGGGTATTTCATTTTCTGGCGTTGTAGGAAGTTGGGTATCTCTCTCTCGCATGCTAATGTTTACTGCTAATTGCAACGTGGAAGACAACATTCTACAACCTAGCAACGATTCTTTTGGACAAAGGACACCTATCCCAAGATTCTGATGGGAGTTCATCAAAAAGTAGGAACTATTTATGCTGATAATTCGTTGTTCTGTTGAAAAAAGTAAAATGCATAAGACGCCATTACTTGCAGTGTAGCCTTGCGTTATCGCACCCTGTATTGCGCAGTAACGTTCAGTTTAAAAATGTAATTCAGCGATTGCATTAAGAACTAATTTGTCTTTCAATTGCTGTCCAACCTGTATTTTTTTAGTCAAGTTTATGAATAGTTTTCGATAAGAATAGGTGCCTTTCCAAGATGGCGCCGGACAGATTGCTTGAGTATTTGGACACTATTCTCATTGTATAAGCACGATTTGTGTCGCTAAAAATGCACATTTTCGAGCAAACTCTATATGCATTGTGTAATATGATGTTACAGGACTGTCATCTGAAGAATTCTGAGAAGGTTAGTGAAAAAATTAATATATTTTGGTGGTTTATACGTTATCGCTCTTTTTGCCTTGAATCAATGCTGGGGTGATGTTTGCACATGTGGTAAGCTAATATAACGCTATATTGTGTTTTCGCTGTAAGACACTTAGAAAATCTGAAATATTGTCTGGATTCACACGATCTGTGTCTTTCATCTGCTGTACGCTGTGTATTTTTAAGAAATGTTTTATGATGAGTAATTAGCTAATACACGATGGTCTCTGTAGTTATTTTAGTCGCTTTGGTGAGAGTTGTGATGGGGGCTGCAATAGTAAACTCTGATTTATACCTGAAATATGCACATTTTTCTAACAAAACCTATGCTATACAATAAATATGTTATCAGACTGTCATCTGATGAGGTTGTTTCTTGGTTAGTGGCTATTTATATCTTTATTTGGTCGAATTTGTGATAGCTGCTGATGGAGTAAAAAAAATGGTGGAGTATAGAAGTGGTGTCTTTTGCTAACGTGGTTAGCTAATAGATTTACATATTGTGTCTTCCCTGTAAAACATTTAAAAAATCAGAAATGATGGCTTGATTCACAAGATGTGTATCTTTCATCTGGTGTCTTGGACTTGTGATTTAATGATATTTAGATGCTACTATTTACTTGTGACGCTATGCTAGCCTATGCTAGTCAGCTTTTTTACTGGTGGGGGTGCTCCCAGACCCGGGTTTCTGAGGAAGTAGAGGTTAAGATGAGTGCACTAACCGTAAGTCGCTTTGGATAAGAGCATCTGCTAAATGACTAACACATAAATGTAATGTGACCTACCATTCTCTGCCAGTGCCTCTACCGGACCTTAAAAAAATAAAAACATTTAATGTAACATTTAATGTTGATTTAACTAGGCAAGTCAGTTAAGAACAAATTCTTATTTACAATGACGGCATATACCGGCCAAACCCGGACCAATTGTGCGCCACCCTATGGGACTCTAGCCCTGAGATGCAGTGCCTTAGACTGCTGAGCCACTGCATTTCCTAGCTCATACAAATTCACTGTTCACCTTTCTATGTAAATACATATGCCAACATGTGCATATGACAACGAGAGAACATTTTTGGACGCAGATGGTCAATGTAAATTTCAAGTGGTGTTGAGTTGTTGGAAATATGGAATGTTTGGCTCATGTGACCTACCGATCCCTGCCAGCACCTCTCTATCAGACTTAACCCTCCCATTCTGTTCTTTGTTATATTTTTGCCCTTTTCGTGAAGTATTGTAATCTTCTGTTTTCAGACAGCGTTAGAATTGTTGAGGTCTCTTACAACCAGAAACAAATGCTTTGGAAATTGTTAACATACGTGTATATTCTATGAGTTTCAGTTTTTCTATCAGTTTTCATTATGAAACAGCTTCTACAGTAAGTCAACTCACTGCAAGGAAAAGAGGCAGTAATGATTATACCATCCTAATGCAGAAAGGTCACTGAAACAAACACTGCCCTTCCCTTAAAGCTGTGGGACTGTTTGCTTTGTGTCAGGCTTCAAGTGTTGTCTACTGGCTCCTGACATTAACCAGACATGCCTTCCAAATATCATGGCCTTTGAGACTGGGTCACAGCTGCTATTAATGAACCAGGCCTCCATGATAGCGCCAAAGACAGTACAGTATGAAGATAGGCAGAAACTGCTTCTCCAATAGAAATCCCATATCACACGTGTAGGCGATGTCATGGTTAAGTTGGTAAGCTAAACCAATGTAGAGATACACGTCATCGGGTCTAACGGTTGTCTCGCACCAAACTGTGCATGTGCAGGCCATCAAATCAAAGTTATTCATTCAATACAAAGTTGTTTTTGACGAAATGAAAAGTGTGTCTCTTCCACGAGTAATAACATGTTCCACGAGTAATAACATGTTCCACGAGTAATAACATGTTCCGCGAGTAATAACATGTTCCGCGAGTAATAACATGTTCCACGAGTAATAACATGCTCCGCGAGTAATAACATGCTCCGCGAGTAATAACATGTTCCACGAGTAATAACATGTTCCGCGAGTAATAACATGTTCCGCGAGTAATAACATGTTCCACGAGTAATAACGTGTTCCACGAGTAATACCATGTTCCGCGAGTAATAACATGTTCCGCGAGTAATAACATGGTCCACGAGTAATAACATGTTCCACGAGTAATAACATGTTCCACGAGTAATAACATGTTCCACGAGTAATAACATGTTCCGCGAGTAATAACATGTAATAACATGTTTCACGAGTAATAACATGTTCCGCGAGTAATAACATGTTCCGCGAGTAGTAACATGTTCTGCGAGTAATAACATGGTCCATGAGTAATAACATGGTCCATGAGTAATAACATGTTCCACGAGTAATAACATGTTCCGCGAGTAATAACATGGTCCATGAGTAATAACATGTAATAACATGTTCCACGAGTAATAACATGTTCCACGAGTAATAACATGTTTCACTACTATTTAAGACATCGGCTCGAATCTAGGTTGTGCCTTTAGATTTCGATAAAATTAACCACACTCAAACCCCAAACCTCAGCCATCCAGGACCTCTATATCAGGTTGTGTGAAAGGAAGGCCCGGAAAGTCGTTCAAGACTCCAGACCAACAAGTCATACACAAGTCATACACTGTTCTTCTGCACAGCAAGCAGTTCCGGTGCATCAAGTCTGACACCAACAGGCTCCTGAACAGCTTCTATCTCCCATGCCATAAGACTGCTAAATAGCTAACAAAATAGCTAACAAAATAGCTAAAAAACTATCTACATGTACTATCTGAGTTGTCCCTTGTATTTTATTCTTATTTGTGCACTGTCTCTATGCACACTCACAGGGTCCTACCTACACACTCACACACACTGTCACTCCAACACACACACTGTCTCTATGCACACTCACAGGGTCCTACACACTCCCACACACTGTCACTCCAACACACACACTGTCTCTATACACACTCACAGGGTCCTACACACTCACACACACTGTCTCTATGCACACTCACAGGGTCCTACACACTCACACACACTGTCTCTATGCACACTCACAGGGTCCTACACACTCACCCACACTGTCTCTATGCACACTTACAGGGTCCTACACACTCACACACACTGTCACACCAACACACACACAAACCCTCACTCCAAAATTTCTCACTCACAATAATATGCACATACATTTAAAGTGACTCTACACACACGCACACCCACTGGCATACAAGCTGCTCCTACTCTGTTTATCTTATATTGTGTTGCCTAGTCACCTTACCCTTATATTCCTGAACATTGTGTATATGCTACTGGAACTGACCGTGTATATAGTATGCTTACTTACTTCATCGTGTTCTTCTTATTTTTATATCTCGTGTTTTTGTTCTAACTTGTTATTTGTAGTATTACATGGTTATTGATGACTGCATTGATGGGTTAGAGTTTGTTCTAACTTGTTATTTGTAGTATTACATGGTTATTGATTACTGCATTGTTGGGTTAGAGTTTGTTCTAACTTGTTATTTGTAGTATTACATGGTTATTGATTACTGCATTGTTGGGTTAGAGTTTGTTCTAACTTGTTATTTGTAGTATTACATGGTTATTGATGACTGCATTGATGGGTTAGAGTTTGTTCTAACTTGTTATTTGTAGTATTACATGGTTATTGATTACTGCATTGTTGGGTTAGAGTTTGTTCTAACTTGTTATTTGTAGTATTACATGGTTATTGATTACTGCATTGTTGGGTTAGAGTTTGTTCTAACTTGTTATTTGTAGTATTACATGGTTATTGATGACTGCATTGATGGGTTAGAGTTTGTTCTAACTTGTTATTTGTAGTATTACATGGTTATTGATTACTGCATTGTTGGGTTAGAGTTTGCAAGAAAGGCTTTTCACTGTACTTGTGCACTTGACATTAAAAACTTTGTCTGTTTCGCAAGTGTTTTCCGGGAGTCTGGTTTAGAAACTCTGTGGTTGTAGAGAGAAATACACATAGATGTCTGGCCACATACTAGTAGAATAAATTCATAGGAGCATTCCTATTGTACATTTTATACCAGTAGAACACTGTTCACACTTGAGTCGACCCCGCGGTAATCTCGACATTATTTTACCCCATAAAAATACACCTCAATCCACCGCATCCGCCGACGTCGGCCTTCCATATCTGTGGTAGAAGGTGGCAGAGCTTCAGCTGTGTTTGTCAGACCAGGAGACATTCCGAAAATCTGCCTTCTCATAAAAACGTCCGTTTTGCTCTACGACACCCACAAGCATCATGGGACTCGTCTGAAGTCGGTACCGCCGATCTGCCAGCTTCTATCTGTACCGTCCGAACAGTTTGGGCTACACACTAATATGTACAATAGTACCCACCATTGAAAGGTGAGACTCTTAGGAACATACAGGTCGGTTGTTTTGCTTTAGGATGCACACACGACTCGTCTTTAGGTAGCCAGGTACAAGTTTAAAAAGTATGGAAGTACCTTGGGGGCAAAAAAGGGGTTAAATATGAGTCAATTAAAAACAAAATAAAAATCTGTGCTTTCTTATCTCTCAGATAGGCCTAAATCAATAGACACGTCAAAACCTTTATGTTTTTTACCATCTGTTTTGTCATTTATGAAATGTTATTCAATGCGTATTATTCAAAGTATTTTTTTTCATGACAATTCAATTCAGATTAATTTAGTTTATAGGCTGCAAGATGTGAAATAGGCCTTAATCTAAATATTTGAAAATATTCCTATGTAATAATTGGGACTGAGTAGTGATTGGCTTTCCCTTTTGAGTATGCTCCGCCTTCTTCTTAATATTCATGATCACTCTTATAAATAGGTGAACATGACCCATCCATGTGGGTGCTTCTGTAGTCGTATCTGAACTGGCTGGACGTGCACCTGAAGTTGTATTGGAACAAGGAAGCCAGGGGTAGAGCATCATGTCAAAACCGTTGTCAGACCACGATAAAAGGAAGCAGATCTCCGTGAGAGGTCTTGCTGGTGTGGAAAATGTCGCTGAACTGAAGGTCGCTTTCAACAGGCATCTCCATTTTACACTGGTCAAGGACAGAAATGTGGCAAACAAACGGGATTACTACTTTGCTCTCGCCAACACCGTGCGCGACCACTTGGTGGGCAAGTGGATCAGAACCCAGCAGTACTACTATGAGAAAGATCCCAAAGTAAGTTCCACTGTTGAAATGTTCATATCATCTGTAGCCTCCTAAAATCCATAGAATAGAATAGAACAAATAAAATGGAATATAAACTAATATAATATAAACAAAAATAGTAAAATCTAATATGGTATAAACTAATATAATAGAAACTAATATGATAGAAACTAATATAAACAAAGAGAGAAACAAATGGAATAGAATGGGATGTCAAATTTCCCCTTTGGTTTCACAGTACCATCTAGCAATGAAAAATAGACATCATTAGTAATTTATCATGAAGAGCATTCCATGTTAACATAAGTATATGGGAAATATATGGGCATACTGTGAGAACAGTAAATAACATAGTCATTTTACATTCTAGTGGTCTTGGTCATACCACACAATATTTGACAAATTATTTATTATTGTGTACCTCTGACCTCAGGTGATAATCCCACTGTTCCAGTGGCCAGTGTTATTGGCAGGATAATAGGCAATTTAGGACATATGGTTTGAAAATATCATATTTTTACATTTCAGTTGTCAGATTATTTTACCCAGAGCTACTTAGAGTAGTGAATGCATACATTTTTAAAACTTTTTTTTCATACTGATCCCACATGGGAATTGAACTCATAATCCTGGTGTTACAAGTGCCATGCTCTACCAACTGAGCCACACAAGATCATAAGAGCTTCAAGGCAATTTAATATCACACCTATCACACATCCTGTATACTCTTATCACGCATACTGTATACTCTTATCACGCATACTGTATACTCTTATCACGCATACTGTATACTCTTATCACGCATCCTGTATACTCTTATCACGCATACTGTATACTCTTATCACACATACCGTATACTCTTATTAAACATCCTGTATACTCTTATCACGCATACTGTATACTCTTATCACGCATCCTGTATACTCTTATCACGCATACTGTATACTCTTATCACGCATACTGTATACTCTTATCACACATCCTGTATACTCTTATCACGCATACTGTATACTCTTATCACACATACCGTATACTCTTATTAAACATCCTGTATACTCTTATCACGCATACTGTATACTCTTATCACGCATCCTGTATACTCTTATCACGCATACTGTATACTCTTATCACGCATACTGTATACTCTTATCGTGCATACTGTATACTCTTATCACGCATACTGTATACTCTTATCACGCATACTGTATACTCTTATCACGCATACTGCATACTCTTATCACGCATACTGTATACTCTTATCACGCATCCTGTATACTCTTATCACGCATACTGTATACTCTTATCACACATACCGTATACTCTTATTAAACATCCTGTATACTCTTATCACGCATACTGTATACTCTTATCACGCATCCTGTATACTCTTATCACGCATACTGTATACTCTTATCACGCATACTGCATACTCTTATCACGCATACTGTATACTCTTATCACGCATACTGTATACTCTTATCACGCATACTGTATACTCTTATCACGCATACTGTATACTCTTATCACGCATACTGTATACTCTTATCACGCATACTGTATACTCTTATCACGCATACTGTATACTCTTATCACACATACCGTATACTCTTATTAAACATACTGTATACTCTTATCACGCATACTGTATACTCTTATCACACATACTGTATACTCTTATCACACATACTGTATACTCTTATCACACATACCGTATACTCTTATTAAACATACTGTATAATCTTAACACACATACTGTATACTCTTATCACACATACTGTATACTCTTAACATGGAGTGAAATGACACATTTGAAGCCTGGTTGTATGATTCACTACTGTAAGTTTTTTTTACTAGTCATTCCCCAGCAACATGCTGCTGTCCACAGAGGGCCTCTGTCCTGATTTACTTCTCTTTGCCAACTGTTGCATTGCTGCATTAATGCAAGCGGTATCACCATGACATTTCCAATTTACTAGTGCTCCTCAGCCGTGATGATCTGCCAATGCTGTGCTGTAATACTAAACCTCTCTGTGACCTTCTCCCCCCGTTCACCCAGTTCATCCTAGAGTCGATATAGCTACAGCTGTAGGAGTAGCAGAGGTGCCAATTGACATCAACGAGTGTAAAGGAGCAGGGGAAAACTTTGTTTCCATACCCTCATTGATAGTTTTTATCAGACTGAGCCTTCTATTTAGTTAATTCGTTTTATCAGACTTAGCCTTCTATTTAGTTAATTCGTTTTTATCAGACTGAGCCTTCTATTTAGTTAATTAGTTTTTATCAGACTGAGCCTTCTATTTAGTTAATTAGTTTTTATCAGACTGAGCCTTCTATTTAGTTAATTAGTTTTTATCAGACTGAGCCTTCTATTTAGTTAATTAGTTTTATCAGACTGAGCCTTCTATTTAGTTAATTAGTTTTTATCAGACTGAGCCTTCTATTTAGTTAATTAGTTTTATCAGACTGAGCCTTCTATTTAGTTAATTCGTTTTATCAGACTTAGCCTTCTATTTAGTTAATTCGTTTTATCAGACTTAGCCTTCTATTTAGTTAATTCGTTTTTATCAGACTGAGCCTTCTATTTAGTTAATTAGTTTTTATCAGACTGAGCCTTCTATTTAGTTAATTAGTTTTATCAGACTGAGCCTTCTATTTAGTTAATTAGTTTTTATCAGACTGAGCCTTCTATTTAGTTAATTAGTTTTATCAGACTGAGCCTTCTATTTAGTTAATTAGTTTTTATCAGACTGAGCCTTCTATTTAGTTAATTTGTTTTTATCAGCTTGAGATTTCTATTTAGTTAATTAGTTTTTATCAGACTGAGCCTTCTATTTAGTTAGTTAGTGTTATCAGACTGAGCCTTCTATTTAGTTAATTAGTTTTATCAGACTGAGCCTTCTATTTAGTTAATTAGTTTTATCAGACTGAGCCTTCTATTTAGTTAATTAGTTTTATCAGACTGAGCCTTCTATTTAGTTAATTAGTTTTATCAGACTGAGCCTTCTATTTAGTTAATTAATTTGATCAGACTGAGCCTTCTATTTAGTTAGTGTTATCAGACTGAGCCTTCTATTTAGTTAATTAGTTTTATCAGACTGAGCCTTCTATTTAGTTAATTAGTTTTATCAGACTGAGCCTTCTGTGTAGTTGTGAATCAGCCTCTTCCATAACTACCGTATTCATGAAACATCCTGACAGACAGTGAAAGCTAGTCAGTAAAGATGAACAGGATGTAAAGAGATCTTCTTGACACATAAAAAACTCTATCAGATATCAATATAAAAAACTCTATCAGATATCAATATAAAAAACTCTATCAGATATCAATATAAAAAACTCTATCAGATATCAATATAAAAAACTCTATCAGATATCAATATAAAAAACTCTATCAGATATCAATATAAAAAACTCTATCAGATATCAATATAAAAAACTCTATCAGATATCAATATTGGAGTGAAAGGGACTGAATGATTGAAACTTCAACCAGTGCATGTCAAATTTGCACTATGAAATGAATTGCTAATCTTTTAATTCACATGTTTCATTGAGTATTGACTGGTTCATTTACACATATGATATCATAATACATTAATCATCTAATGAAACCACACACACTTTAGTTTTAGGATTAAAAAAATAATTTTCTCATGGGCATGGGGGAGGTATGCTGCGTACTGTATTGTGCAATGGAAATATCTAGACGGACACTCCTGACCGGCAAACCTATATTTAAATCTCAGAATTGGCTCAGATTAGGTTACTGTTAGGGTCAGGGTTAGGGTCAGGGTTAGGGTCAGGGTTAGGGTCAGGGTGAAGTTAAGGGTCAGGGTCAGGGGGAGGGTGAGGGTCAGAGTGAGGGTAAGGGTCAGGGTAAGGGTCAGAGTGAGGGTAAGGGTCAGGGTTAGGGTAAGGGTAAGGGTTAGGGTTAGGATAAGGGTCAGGGTGAGGGTCAGGGTGAGGGTAAGGGTCAGGGTCAGAGTGAGGGTTAGGCTCAGGGTCAGAGTGAGGGTAAGGGTCAAGATCAGGGTTAGGGTAAGGGTGAGGGTGAGGGTAAGGGTAAGGGTCAGGGTTAGGGTAAGGGTCAGGGTCAAGGTTAGGGTGAGGGTGAGGGTCAGAGTGAGGGTAAGGGTAAGGGTCAGGGTCAGAGTGAGGGTAAGGGTCAGGGTTAGGGTAAGGGTCAGAGTGAGGGTAAGGGTAAGGGTCAGGCTTAGGGTGAGGGTGAGGGTGAGGGTCAGGGTCAGAGTGAGGGTAAGAGTAAGGGTCAGGGTAAGGGTCAGGGTCAGAGTGAGGGTCAGGGTCAGAGTAAGAGTCAGGGTCAGAGTGAGGGTCAGAGTTAGGGTCAGGGTAAGGGTCAGGGTAATGGTCAGGGTAAGGGTCAGGGTGAGGGTCAGGGTCAGAGTGAGGGTCAGGGTCAGAGTAAGAGTCAGGGTCAGAGTGAGGGTCAGAGTTAGGGTCAGGGTTAGGGTCAGGGTAAGGGTCAGGGTAAGGGTCAGGGTGAGGGTCAGGGTCAGAGTGAGGGTGAGGGTAAGGGTAAGGGTCAGAGTGAGGGTAAGGGTGAGGGTCAGGGTCAGAGTGAGGGTGAGGGTAGGGGTCAGGGTGAGGGTCAGGGCCAGAGTGAGTGTGAGGGTGAGGGTAGGGGTCAGGGTAATATTTAAGAGATGTCTTGACCCAACATATCATATTTGTACCCAAATTGTTACCAATTTTGTGATCGATGTTCATATCTGTTTAGTACACATTTAGCTGCACATTTACACCTCTTTTGGAGGGTTCACTCATACACTGTACCCCCAGAGTACAACATTAAGTCATTTATTAGACTTGATACACTAGACCTCTACATACTTGATACTCTAGTGTATCAGTACCCTCCCTGGTACAGCTACAGTATGTTTTCAGACCTCTCTTTCACCATTCATGAGTATCACACATAGACTAACCTTTACAACAACCCCAGCTGAAGCTATTTTTGCCTGAGCCAAAATGCCAATGTTATGTAACACCAACAGCAATCTGTCTCCCGTAGCACCTATCACCTCTCTTCTCTGTCCTTTGCCCCCTCCTCTCTGCCCTCCCCCTCCTCTCTGTCCTCTCTGCCCTCCTCTCTGCCCTCTCCTCTCCCCTCTCACCCCTCTACTCTCTCTGCCAGAGAGTGTTCCAGACCTCCCTATCCAACACCAAGAGAACAACATGTGAAATGTCAAAGGCTAAACTACTGTAAGGCTCAGGTGTCAGATTTCCACACGCAGTCGTTCACCAAGTGTTCAACAGTCCTTAAAATAATTCAATGCACTTATTAAAACAGCAGACTGTAACTCATTGGGTTAGAGACTTAATAAGATGGCCATACTCATAATATTGTCTCTCCTCTGGATGTTGGCTCTGCTACGGTATCCCACTCTCATCTCTCTCTCACTCTATCCCCTCATCTCGTCCTCAGCGTGTGTACTACATCTCCCTGGAGTTTTATATGGGTCGCACCCTGCAGAACACTATGGTGAACCTGGCCCTGGAGAACGCTTGTGATGAGGCCATATACCAGGTGAGGGATGCTCACAGTCATACAGATAGCTTTTTCATTGCTGTGGCTCACCACGGCTGTCAAACTGACTGCACCTTCTGTAACATAACTACATTTTCTACCCTCATTCATTTTTTGGGGGGTTAAAATATCTACCCCTGTTTTAACTGAATGTCATGGCCACAGAGCTGTGATTTTAACCTGACTTGACCTGAACCCCTTTGTTCCGTAGCTGGGGCTGGACATGGAGGAGCTGGAGGACATGGAAGAGGATGCTGGCCTGGGAAATGGTGGTCTTGGCCGTCTTGCCGGTCAGTTGCTTAGCTACTTGCTCTCACAGAGAGAGTGCAACATTCATGTGCCTTAGACAATTGTATGAATTATACTAGAATTATCAAAACATTAAAATAACTATATAACATGATTATAAAGATGATAAGTTAATTTAGCCAGTGTAACCCTAACCTAAGCCTTCCCTGGTCATCAGCATGCTTCCTGGACTCAATGGCTTCTCTAGGCCTTGCTGCCTATGGCTATGGTATCCGCTATGAGTTTGGCATCTTCAACCAAAAGATTGTCAATGGCTGGCAGGTAACCTATATACACTCCTATGCTTTTGAACTTTTCAAAATTTAGCAGATCCAGAGCAACTTACAGTTAGTGCATTCATCTTAAGATTGCTAGTTAAGACAACCACATATCACAGTCGTAGCAAATACATTTTCCCTCAATAAAGTAGTTATCAACAAAGTCAGTGCTAGTAGGAACATATTATATTTGTTGTATAACCCAATGATTGACAGGTTGAGGAGGCCGATGATTGGTTGCGTTACGGCAACCCCTGGGAGAAGGCCCGCCCTGAGTACATGCGCCCCGTCAAGTTCTATGGCAGGACTGAGCACACCCCAGATGGTGTGAAATGGGTTGACACTCAGGTGAATAAAGGACAGGGGTCGGGGTGTGATTGAGCATAGGAGGGATTGAGATTGAGCATGTGTGTGTGTGTGTGTGTGTGTGTGTGTGTGTGTGTGTGTGTGTGTGTGTGTGTGTGTGTGTGTGTGTGTGTGTGTGTGTGTGTGTTACGGCAACTGGATGCAACCAATGAACCATCAATGAATATGGATTCTGTTAGCAGGTTTCTTTAAGTTCAGTCTCTTGTAATTGTGTTGACAGATAGTGCTGGCTCTGCCATATGACACCCCTATTCCCGGCTACAGAAACAACATTGTCAACACCATGAGACTGTGGTCTGCTAAGGCCCCATGCGACTTCAACCTGAAAGACTGTAAGTCTACACGTTGCTCGGCTAATTGTTTTCACCTTGACTGGCTGCATTCCACCATTTCATATGCTTATTTTGTCAAATCTGAAAATGGCTAACATGGCTACTCATGTAGCATGACATAATTGGCCACTGGGAACCATTATCCTTAGGGTGTGTTTTTCCCTTTCTCAACAGTCAACGTTGGTGGCTACATTCAGGCTGTGTTGGACAGAAACTTGTGTGAGAACATTTCCCGCGTGCTGTACCCCAACGATAATGTAAGGATAGATTTCTCTCTAATATCCTTGTGCAGCGATTATATACTGTATATACTGTACAGTGCATTCGGAAAGTATTCAGACCCCTTCCCTTTTTCCACATTTTGTTATGTTACAACCTTAATTCTAGGTTGTAGAATATGCAGGTCAGATGTGCAGGTCAGTGTGGATTCACCACTACATGTGTTTCTCTCCAGTTCTTTGAGGGCAAGGAGCTGCGTCTGAAGCAGGAGTACTTTGTGGTGGCCGCCACTCTGCAGGACATCGTCCGTCGTTTCAAGGCCTCGAAGTTTGGCTCCAGAGAGGTCGTCCGCACAGACTTTGCCGAGCTACCAAACAAAGTGAGAACCCACTATTGGTTATTCTAACATATACTGATATGTTTTCATGTCACTTACAGTTGTGGTACCCTTGCACGATTCGCTCTCTTTATTTTAAAATAAGTTGAAATTGAAAACTTTTGTTTAATTTACAACGTATTTGTTTGATTTGCATTGACACCGGACCCAAAAAATTATAATAAAAACGGATATTTTTATTTTTCTAATCAAAAAATGGCCTGGACTAAATTATTCAAAATTCCAATGAATTTGGCAATTGTGTCATTTATCTCACCTGTGGTAAGTTACAGGTGCCTACAGAATAAAAAGAACCATTCAACCTGTTTTGAAAAGAGAAAACTGAACATTTTGCTCCATTGTAAAGTGCAAGGATGACAATATTCTGTGACTGCAACTGTCTCCGTGTCACTGGTTTAAGTATAGTTGTATTGATGACTTGATCTGATGTGAATGTGTGATATAATAAAAAGAATAACAATGTACTCGATGTCTTTCACATCCAGGTTGCCATCCAGCTGAATGACACTCACCCTGCCATGGCTATTCCTGAGCTGATGAGGGTCCTGGTTGATGAGGAGAAGCTGGGTTGGGACAAGGTGAGTGGAAGCTGATGAGGGTCCTGGTTGATGAGGAGCTGGAATGATTTATACACTAGATGACTGATGAGGGTGCTGGTTGATGAGGAGCTGGAATGATTTATACACTAGATGACTGATGAGGGTGCTGGTTGATGAGGAGCTGGAATGATTTATACACTAGATGACTGATGAGGGTGCTGGTTGATGAGGAGCTGGAATGATTTATACACTAGATGACTGATGAGGGTGCTGGTTGATGAGGAGCTGGAATGATTTATACACTAGATGACTGATGAGGGTCCTGGTTGATGAGGAGCTGGAATGATTTATACATACACTAGATGACTGATGAGGGTGCTGGTTGATGAGGAGCTGGAATGATTTATACACTAGATGACTGATGAGGGTCCTGGGTGATGAGGAGCTGGAATGATTTATACACTAGATGACTGATGAGGGTCCTGGTTGATGAGGAGCTGGAATGATTTATACACTAGATGACTGATGAGGGTGCTGGTTGATGAGGAGCTGGAATGATTTATACACTAGATGACTGATGAGGGTCCTGGGTGATGAGGAGCTGGAATGATTTATACACTAGATGACTGATGAGGCTCCTGGTTGATGAGGAGCTGGAATGATTTATACACTAGATGACTGATGAGGGTGCTAGTTGATGAGGAGCTGGAAAGATTTATACACTAGATGACTGATGAGGGTGCTGGTTGATGAGGAGCTGGAAAGATTTATACACTAGATGACTGATGAGGGTGCTGGTTGATGAGGAGCTGGAATGATTTATACACTAGATGACTGATGAGGGTGCTGGTTGATGAGGAGCTGGAATGATTTATACACTAGATGACTGATTGAGGGCGCTGTGTTGAAACCACCTTGCCTCCATCTTGGCACTCCCTCACCATTGTAAACAAATATTTTAAAAGCTATAGAAATATATGTATTAATGTCTATATGTGTTTTTGCCACATGTATTCATGTATATTCAGACAACTTAATGCATATTTAAAAATGATATTATATGAGCTAAACATACAAATAAAACATGAAACAAATTGATGACTAATGTTACTGTCCGCACAACAACACAAACATACTTAAATTCATAATGATACCAGCAGGGGGCAAACAATACCAGCATAGTAGAATGTGTTGGCTTGGCAACACACCACAGATAAAGACTTAGAACAAATGTAAAGCTAGGACTACTAAGACTACCGTTAATGTATCCTACTTCTGTCTAGAGAAGGTCAAATGAACCATGAGGTATATAAACTGTATTATCTTACCTCTGTCCCTGTGTGTGTCCAGGCCTGGGACGTGTGTGTCCGTACATGTGCCTACACAAACCACACCGTGCTGCCTGAGGCCCTGGAGCGCTGGCCCATTGACCTGTTCCATCACCTGTTGCCCCGTCACCTGGAGATCATCTTCGAGATCAACCGTCGCTTCATGGAGGTACGTGAGGCCGATGGCACACAGACCAACGCTAGCCTACCATAGAGAAAGTGTTCATCACAGATCAGTGTTCCTTTATCTAACTGAAACTATTGTACCACGCTGTATTATTATATGCTAACTTTATTGAAATCCAACTTTGTTACAGAATATTAATGTCTACCTTGTGGAAACCTAAACCTTTGTTTCACCTGTCCCTCCAGTACGTTGCCTCTAAGTTCCCTGGAGACCACGACCGTCTGCGCCGCATGTCTCTGATTGAGGAGGGAGGATGCAAGAAAGTCAACATGGCTCATCTGTGTATCGTTGGTTCCCATGCTGTCAACGGCGTGGCCCGCATCCACTCTGAGATCCTCATCGCCACTCTGTACGTGTCCTACACAAACACAAATACATTTAAATCATCATATTTAAATGGCACAAACGCAACACATTATGATACTATTGGTGATGCACATTTTGATTGGATTTGTTTGAAGAGCTAAAGTGAACTAGTTTGATATTGTTTGTGCTACTATGTGCAGGTTCAAGGACTTCTATGAGTTGGACCCACACAAGTTTCAGAACAAGACCAATGGGATCACCCCCCGTCGCTGGCTGGTTATGTGCAACCCCGGCTTGGCGGAGGTCATCGCAGAGGTGCGGGATTGTTGCAAAAGCGTTAGCATTTAGAATGGAGTGAGAGGTTTTCACTGGATGTAGCCATTTGTCTATATGAAGAAACATATATATATATTAATCCTTATATTTATAGAATCTTTTATAATATCAGTGTAGTTAAATAGATGTTTCTGTTCTTGATGATAGTATCAGTAAGCGGATACTTGCACACTAACATTTCTCATGTCATCCCATTGGTCAGAAAATTGGAGAGGAGTTTATCCGTGACCTTGACCAGCTTAAGCGACTGTTGAAGTTCGTTAATGATGATGCTTTCATCCGTGACATCGCCAAAGTCAAGCAGGTGAGTCTCACTAAGTTGTCACCTCTGGTGTTTACTAAGATCCTGTAACAGCCTACTGTGTGTCTGTGTTAACTCCACGCCCCCATCATATCCCCCCTTATGTAGGAGAACAAATTGAAGTTCGCTGTGCACCTGGAGGAGCACTACAAGGTCAAGATCAACCCCCAGTCCATGTTTGACTACCAAGTCAAAAGAATCCACGAGTACAAGAGACAGCTGCTCAACTGTCTGCACATGATCACCTACTACAACCGTTAGTACTACCTTGGCACTCACTCACTCACTCACTCACTCACTCACTCACTCACTCACTCAGTCACTCACTCACTCACTCACTCACTCACTCACTCACTCACTCACTCACTCACTCACTCACTCACTCACTACCCCTCTGTCTCTTTCTCAGGTATCAAGAAGGAGCCCAACAAGCACTGGACCCCAAGAACCATCATGGTCGGAGGAAAGGTATGTTTGGTGCCCCTCAGCCTTTACAGCCACCAGCGTTTAGTTACAGGAAGTACATATAGAACAATAACTCCCATCCACAACTCACTGTTATTATGCAACGTCCTCTCCCCCCTGCTTTTCTCCCAGGCTGCACCAGGCTACCACACAGCCAAGATGATCATCCGTCTCATCACAGCTATCGGTGAGGTTGTCAACCACGACCCCGTTGTCGGCGACCGCCTCAAAGTCATCTTCCTGGAGAACTACAGAGTCACCCTGGCTGAGAAAGGTGACTAACTAACTAACCCGTAACTCCATGGGTATCTGTTGTTGTAACGTATATTCTTCTTGTACTGCATCCCTATGCTTATAGTTTTGCTCACCCTCCTTGTCTCCTCCCAGCCATCCCCTCTGCCGACCTGTCTGAGCAGATCTCTACAGCTGGCACCGAGGCCTCTGGCACTGGTAACATGAAGTTCATGCTGAATGGTGCTCTGACCATCGGCACCATGGATGGAGCCAACGTGGAGATGGCTGAGGAGGCCGGAGAGGAAAACCTCTTCATCTTTGGCATGAGAGTGGAGGATGTGGACGCAATGGACGCCGGCAAAGGGTGAGCATGAGCACATGGACATGGGGATCGGAAGGCAGAGAGGACACTGGGTTAGGGTAAGGGACAGGGAAGTAAGGAGAAATTGATCCACAGGAATGGGAGTGTTGTAAGCGGAGAAGGGGATTACAGAGGCTGTGCAAGTCAGGATACAGAGGCTGTGCCAGTCAGGATACAGAGGCTGTGCCAGTCAGGATACAGAGGCTGTGCCAGTCAGGATACAGAGGCTGTGCCAGTCAGGATACAGAGGCTGTGCCAGTCAGGATACAGAGGCTGTGCCAGTCAGGATACAGAGGCTGTGCCAGTCAGGATACAGAGTTGACAGTGAGGTCAGAGGGAGATAGACAAGTGACAGGGCAGACATACTGTCTGGCCAGGTCTCCCTTGTATCTCAACGTTTAAGATAACACATGTTTTTCTGTTTAAGATAATAGAGAGACATCCTTCTGAACAGCGAGATTTAAACACTGCCTTTGTCTTGCACAGATACCACGCCTCTGAGTACTACAACCGTATTCCCGAGCTGAAGCAGGCCATGGACCAGATTGCTGGCGGCTTCTTCAGTCCCAAGGAGCCTGACCTCTTCAAGGAACTTGTGGACCTGCTGATGCACCACGACAGGTAATCACATCAACACACACACTCACTCACACTCGCTCACACTCACACAGAGGGCCGTGCAATGACCTTTGGTGGGGTAGGTGCTCAAAGTTTAAAAAAGGGCACACTCACTCATCACACAATGTAGAAGTAGCAAGCTAGAACCACAGATGAAAGGGAGTTAAGCATCTTTGCCCCTGTTGGGGTGGGCTATACTAGCTGATCATCAGTAATACAGGTCAGATGAATCAGCTAGTTAGCTAGGCTACGCTGTCAAAACAAGCCCACTTTTTCCCCCCTACTCTGACAGTCTACCTGCAGTTGCCCCTTCCCTGGCCCTGACTGTGAGATAGAACACATGCTAGCAACCCCAAAGTAACCTACTGGTGGTCTTTTTTTAATTCGCCACTAGGTGGCGGTAGGTAGCTCGCACAGGCAACGAGGATGAGCACAGCAACCCACTGCGCCAGTGGCAGAAGGGTGGGGAGGGTACTTTTTTCAAGATTTATGAGTTGATGAGAAATTATCTAGTTTGATAGGCAAGTTGTTGCATTTAACATTACAAGATAGAAAATAGATGATTTCAAATGTTATTTCATAGTTTTGATGTCTTCACTATTATTCTACAATGTAGAAAATAGTAGAAATAAAGAAACTCTTGAATGAGTAGGTATGTCCAACCTTTTAATTGGTACTGTATATATGTTTTTTATACCCCACCAATCAAAAAGGGCAGGCTTTATGTGTGCAGACGCACCTCAAATGTATTTTCTTGTATTTATTCATATCTAATGTTTTATGTACAGGTTCAAGGTGTTTGCTGACTATGAAGCCTACATCAAATGCCAGGACAAGGTCAACCAACTGTACAAGGTCAGTGTTATGTCTAAATCGCATAGGTCCTAGGTCACCTGGTTGAGGTATCTGTCCATACCTTCTCAAATATTGCACTGCAAAAAGTGAAATCTAAGCAAGCCTAAATATCTTATATTGAGTGATCATTTTTCTTATTTCAAGACATTTTTCAAGATATTTTACCTTAAGACGATAAAGGTAAAATATCTTGAAAGAAGATAAATTACTCGTATTAAGCCTTTTTTATGTTGCTAAGAAAAAACAAAAAAAAGCACACTCAACTTAAGTGAATTATCACTCAATATAAGATATTTAGGCTGGTTAGATTTCACTTTATGCAGTGTGATCTCAACATAATCTTTCCTTCCTTCCTGTCTGTCCCTCCGTCTCTCTCTACTAACAGAATCCCAAGGAATGGACCAAGATGGTGATCCATAACATTGCGGGCTGTGGTAAATTCTCCAGTGACCGCACCATTGCCCAGTACGCCCGAGAGATCTGGGGCATGGAGCCCAGCCTGGAAAAGATCCCTGCCCCCGATGAGAAACTCAAATAAGCTGTCAGTCCAATCCCATCTCCACCACTGACCCTATGTACTGCTGTTAGGAGATAAGCACCGTTAGATACGTCTGAGGAAAATGGCAAATAATTTCTCAAAGCACTTGAATGACTGTAATGATTGATGCCTGTCTAATTTGTCTCATACACAGAGTTCTGGCTATTCACATGGCTCATACCTTATTGTGACAGGTCTTGAGACCAGAATAGCAAAAAATGAAAAAGGAAGCAATGCCTTCTGTTTTGTAAAAATAGAGAGGTGAATTTACCGGTGTTCTCTGTTCCGTCACTAATCAGACCGTGCAGGTGGTTACAATCTAAACTGCTGTTGTGGAGAAGACATAAGAGTTGTGTGGTGGGTTTTGTGTTTGGTTGTGCATTCTGGAGTGTATCAAAATGTATGTATGCTTGGATCCATTCTGAATGAGTTTCTGTGCTCTTAAATGCAAGAGTAGGTTGAGCTGTGTGTCTTTTATCTTAGCTTGAATGCTGTCAGTATCGTGCATGCATTCTCAAAGCATAGACTCTAGTCCACGATGAGAACATGCATTCTCTTAGGGTACTGCCATGATCGTGCTGTGTTTGTCCCTCTTAGCGGACAATAGACACTGGCCCTGATCGGACAGCTCAGAGTCTTCTCTTTTCTGTCCATAAAAACACATGGATGGGTTTACCCCTCTACACCCCATCTACCTTATATATATGGCAGTGTTGGCTGGTGAGGGTAGAACGGCTCATAATAATGGCCGTAACGGCCCGGATGGAATGGAAACCATGTGTTTGATGTAGTTGATACCATTCCAGATATTCTGCCCAGACATTAATACAAGCCCGTTCTCGCCAATTAAGATGCCAGCAACCTCCTGTGATGTATGGTGCCTAACCCTCTGAGGGGACATAGGCCTGCAATAATATGTTGATCTGAATCTCCCACAGAAGGTTTGCTGAAGGGAGGACGGCTCAAAATAATGACTGGAATGGAGTGACATGAATGGTATCAACAACATGGAAACCCTGTGTTTGATACTATTCCGTTCCAGCCGTTACTATGAGCATGTCCTCCCCAATGAAGCTGCAACCAGCCACCTGTGGATCTAGTCTTTTTACTTTTTAATTGGGTAGAAAAAAACAATGCTAAACAGCTTTCTGTTTGTCAACTTGCGTATGTTTCGTCTTTACCTGAAGAAACCAACGTTTCCATGTAGTCTATTTGAAGGCCTCTGAGGGCTAGCCTGGGAACCAGTGAAGCAGAGCAGCGGAGGGGTGGGATAACACAGCTGCTCCACAGTTGGAGGAAGCATGTCAGTGTTTTGATGTTGGGACCCACATAATGGCCTTGCCACCCATTCTGAAACCCAGCTCCTTGTTTGTTTCACCTTACGGCTGTCAATAATGCCAACTGTGGCCAATGAAGCCTCATCCTCCGACCACGTCTTTTCAGGATGTTCTAGTCTAGTTATACAACCACATTAAAGTATACTAGACACTAAGGCCTTTTGTCTTTTCTTCACCAGGCACAAACATTCCACTACCAGCATGTGCATTCTAGAGATGTTGCATCTTAGAATTGAAGACACATGTCCCCGAACTGAAATTATGAAACAAGTATAGTTGCCACCTCCCACTGGGCACAAACTGGTTGAATCAACGTTGTTTCAACGTAATTTCTCAACGTATTGTGACAAGTTATCCCAAAAAAGTCAACTGTTGTTTTGAGGGGAAATTTCAACCACAGGGTTATGTCATCATGGTAACCAAATTTTGACATAGATTAACCTTTAATAAAATATGTTGAATTTGTACCTTTAAAACAACGTCTGATCTTCAATGTTACATCCACTATCAGGAAAAAATATATAGGCTGTGCAGCAGCTCTTACTGGAAAAAAATATTATTTATTGCTACCCTCTGGTCTCACATCCAGGTATTTTTTTGGTCTTTTACATGATATGCAATTGGTAGTTACAGTCTTGCCCCATCGCTGCAACTCATCTACGGACTCGGGAGAGGCGAAGGTCGAGAGCCATGCGACCTCCGAAACACGACTCTGCCAAGCAGCACTGCTACTTGACACACTGTTCGCACCAATGTGTCAGACTCACGGGGGTGGGCAACTCCAGCCCTCGTGGGCCTGATTGGGGTCACACTTTTTCTCCATCCCTAGCAAACACAGCTGATTAATCAAATTGCATTCTAAACTGAAGATCATGAATAGGTGATTATTGGAGTCAGGTGTGTTAGTTCGGGCTGGAGCAAAACTGTGACACCAATCAGGCCCTCGAGGACAAGAATTGCCCACCCCTGTCAGAGGAAACACCAGCCTGCTGGCAACCATGTCAGCTTGCAGGTGCACAGCCCGCCACAAGGAGTCGCTAGAGCGCAATTGCGACAAGGAAACCCAGGCCGGCCAAATCCTCCCCTAACCAGGATGACACTGGGCCAATTGTGCTCCGCCTCATGGGACTCCTGGTCATGGCCAGCTGTGACACAGCCTGGGATCGAAGCCGGGTCTGTAGTGATGCCTCAAGCTGATGCCTTAGACTGCTGCGCCACTCAGGAGGCCCTTGCATCAAGGGTTTTAACCAAGCCCTGCTTAGCTATGATATTTGTCACTGACTATTACCAATGTGCTATTATGAGAATGATTGTTGAGCGATCTCCACTTAAAAATAAAATAGATTCACAGTGGCTATCAAAGTCATTCCAAAGGGTAGATTTAAAAGACCAAATTAAATGTGACCTTTCATTATCACTCATATACACTACCAGTCAAAAGTTTTAGAACATCTACTCATTCAAGGATTTTTCTTTATTTTGACTATTTTCTACATTATAGAATAATAGTGAAGACATCAAAACTATGAAATAACACATATGGAATCATGTAGTAACCAAAAAAGTGTTAAACAAATCAACATATATTTTATATTTGAGATTCTTCAAAGTAGTCACCCTTTGCCTTGATGACAGCTTTGCACACCCTTATCATTCTCTCAACCAGCTTCATGAGGTAGTCACCTGGAATGCATTTTAATTAACATGTGTGCCTTGTTAAAAGTTAATTTATAGAATTTATTTCCTTCTTATTGCATTTAAGCCAATCAATTGTGTTGTGACAAAGTAGGGGGGGGGGGGGGGATAAACAGAAGATAGATCCTATTTGGTAAAAGACCAAGTCCATATTATGGCATGAACAGCTCAAATAAGCAAATAGAAAAGAAAGTCCATCATTACTTTAAGACATGAAGGTCAGTCAACATTTCAAGAACTTTGAAAGTTTCTTCAAGTCGCAAAAACCATCAAGCCCTATGATGAAACTGGCTCTCATGAGGACCGCCACAGGAATGGAAGACCCAAAGTTACCTCTGCTGCAGAGGATAAGTTCATCAGATTTACCAGCCTCAGAATTTGCAGCCCAAATAAATGCTTCACAGAGTTCAAGTAACAGACACATCTCAACATCAACTGTTCAGAAGAGACTGCGTGAATCAGGCCTTCATGGTCAAATTGCTGCAAAGAAACCACTACTAAAGGACACCAATAATAAGAAGAGAAGAAACACGAGTAATGGACATTAGACTGGTGAAAATTTGTCCTCTGGTCTGGAGTCCAAATTGGAGATTTTTGGTTCTAACCGCCGTGTCTTTGTGAGACACGGTTTAGATCAACGGATGATCTCAGCATGTGTATTTCCCACCGTAAAGCATGGAGGAGGAGGTGTTATGTTGTGGGGGTGATTTGCTGGTGACACTGTCTGTGATTTGTTTATAATTCAAGGCACACTTAACCAGCATGGCTACCACAGCATTCTTTAGCGATACGCCATAACCATCTGGTATGGGCTTAGTGGGACTACCATTTGTTTTTCAACAGGACAATGACCCAAACAGACCTCCAGACTGTGTAAGGGCTATTTTACCAAGAAGGAGAGTGATGGAGTGCTGCATCAGATGACCTGGCCTCCACAATCCCCCGACCTCAACCAAACTCAGATGGTTTGGGATGAGTCGGACAGCAGAGTGTAGGAAAATCAAGTGCTCAGCATATGTGAGAACTCCTTCAAGACTGTTGGAAAAGCATTCCAGGTGAAGCTGGTTGAGAGAATGCCAAGAGTGTCCAAAGCTGTCATCAAGGCAAAGGGTGGCTACTTTGAAGAATCTCAAATATAAAATATATTTTGATTTGTTTAATGCTTTTTTGGTTACCACATGATTCCAAATGTGTTATTTCATAGTTTTGATGTCTTCACTATTATTCTACACAGTAGAAAAAAGTAACAATAAAGAAAAACCCTTGAATGAGTAGATGTTCTAAAACTTTTGACCGGTAGTGTACCTGTATGGTCAATGATGCCATATAGGCCTATATAACACTTGAAAGTCATCAACAGCTATTGTTTCAATTCAACACAGAACTCAATTAAAAATAGACAATACAACAGGCCGAGATAATTTTTATGATATTTAGGGCTCGATCCAATCTGTATGGCTGAAGCGTTACAGATTGTGCAATTGAAATGTAAAGGTAATTTCCGATTGATCCGACATATGCAGCACTTACCATGAACACAGTCTCCGCTAAAGCAGGAACATAGCCTTTAAATTTCAATCAAGTTGTAACACTGAACTTCAGCGATACAATTTGAATAGAGTCCTTATATATTATCAAAGATGATGGATATACTGACAAGATACACGTCTCTCCGCCATAACAATGGCAGTCGTTGTCCACAAAGCGGCACGGCGGGCTGTTTAGCTCCCGCCTATCCTTTCTTTGGATTGGTGGATACATCTCATTATTGTAATATTCTTTGAATATTTGATGAGGATTGTTGACATTAATTGCCCGTATTCAATGGAGACAGATACTATGCTACTAGCCTCATGACATGAATATGCATAGCCATCTCGAGACAACTCCAATATAAAGTGTTTTCTCTCAAAGTTGCCGGGATGTCACTCATAAGTATACTCATAACAACTTAAGCATTACGAAACTTCTATTAGATCAGATAAACCTGACATAGCAAATAACGCAATTTCGACACTCTCTCATTGACCTCCATACAAACACTCCTTGCTTGGTGGGCGAGACAACGAAAAAAACACCGTCTGCTGGAGGGAGACAGATTGTCTGCTGAATTAGGCCTCTCTCTTCCTCTCTGATGATATTGAATTGTGTTTGGTTGTGAACGCAACCAAACATAAACATTTGAAGGATATTTTTCTTAATTTAAAGTTAATTTAAAGTCTCAGTTGATGTAGTCCTATTCTTTAACTTAGATTTTTGGTTGAGATGGAGACACAATTAAATATCACTTTTGAAATACAATAAATTGCCTTTTAACTTACGACAAGATCACAAATTATACTGTATGTTTGATTCACGTCGCCAACTCAACCAAAAATCGAAGTTAAATTATGGGATTAAGCCAGTGGCTCAGATGTAATTATCCAAGTAGTAGACACATCTCCGTTACATGTTGAAATTTGGTTGAGTTGTCAACCAAATCTTACAAACTAATATAACATTTACCTTAAAATGAGTAACACATCCATGGCCACATTTTGAGGTTACTGTAACTATACATTTCTTATGTTCAAGAGAGCATGCACAGGTCATCACAGATCAGTGGAGATCTTCACATTGCTGTAATAATCTGCTCAGAGTCTTGAACACGCTTTGATCAATTGCACCATGTACTTTTAATGTAATCTCAACTGCGATCTAGGTAACTTGGTTGTGCTATTAGAAGAAGACCAGTGATAACACATTATTATGTTGAAGAAATAAACAAAATATCTGACATTGTATTCCCCTTTAAAAGTTACTGTGCTTTTAAATGGTTTAAAGCATAGCCATAACACATTGGAAATTCAACTAACTTTTGGCTGTCTTTTTGAGTGACGTTGAAATAGAAGCTGTTTGAATTGGCACTTAAACCCTTACAAACTTTTACAGATGCACAATTGAGAGCATCCTGTCGGCCTGTATCACCGCCTGGTACAGAAACTGCACCGCCCGCAACCGCAGGGCTCTCCAGAGGGTGGTGCAGTCCGCCCAACGCATCTCTAGGGGCAAACTGCCTGCCTTCCAGGACACCTACAGCACCCGATGTCACAGGAAGGTCAAAAAGATCATCAAGTACAACAACCACCCAAGCCACTGCCTGTTCACCCCGTTATCATCCAGAAGGCGAGGTACAGGTGCATCAAAAGCTGGGAGCTGTTGTCATAACTCCCCGGTGACGATCTGAAGGATCAGTTTTCTCTCTCTAGTAGAGGGACTATCGATCACTACAGAATAAGAGCAAATCATAGCCGTAGAATTACTATTCTGCAGCTGGAAATGACGTAAATCTTGTAAGAGAATACCGACAACCGCGGAATCATCTTTTCTGTGCAACGACCATCTGTACGCCTGACGTATCCATTACAACAGAGCCGCTGAGAAAGCTACAACCACGAAAGACATTGTGACTTCTGGGGAAGTTAACCTGTTTGGCGTGCAAGCCCGACGCCGGTACACTTATGACAACAGCCAGCTCAAAGTGCAGGGCGCGAAATTCAAAAGACATTTTTTTAAAATATTTAACTTTCACACATTAACAAGTCCAAGACACCAGATGAAAGGTACACATCTTGTGAATCAAGCCAACATGTCCGATTTTTAAAATGTTTTACAGGGAAGACACAATATGTAAATCTATTAGCTAACCACGTTAGCAAAAGACACCACTATTTTTACTCCATCAGTTTTTTACTACATCAGTAGCTATCACAAATTCGACCAAATAAAGATATAAATAGCCACTAACCAAGAAACAACTTCATCAGATGACAGTCTGATAACATATTTATTGTATAGCATATGTTTTGTTAGAAAAATGTGCATTTTTCAGGTATAAATCATAGTTTACATTGCAGCTACAGTCAGAAATTGCACCGAAAAATTACAGACACCAACGCCAAATAACTAAATACTCATCATAAAACATTTCTGAAAAATACATAGTGTACAGCAATTGAAAGACAGGCATCTTGTGATTCCAGACAATATTTCCGATTTATCAAGTGTTTTACAGCGAAAACACAATAACGCGTTATATTAGCTTAGCACAATAGCAAACATAACAACAGCATTGATTCAAGGCAAAAATAGCAATAACGTATAAACCACCAAAATATATTAATTGTTTCACTAACCTTCTCAGAAGTCTTCAGATGACAGTCCTGTAACATCATATTACACAATGCATATAGAGTTTGTTCAATAATGTGCATATTTAGCGGCACAAATCGTGCTTAGACAATGAGAATAGTGTCCATAACGTCAAGCAATCTGTCCGGCGCCATCTTGTAAAGGCACCTTTTCTTATCGAATACTATTCATAAACTTGACAAAAAAAATACAGGTTGGACAGCAATTGAAAGACAAATTAGTTCTTAATGCAATCGCTGAATTACATTTTTTAAATTAACCTTACTGCGCAATACAGGCTGCGATGACGCAAGGCTACACTGCAGGAAATGGCATCTTGTGCATTTGACATTTTTCAACAGAACAATGAATTATCAGCATAAATAGTTCTTACTTTTAGATGAACTCCCATCAGAATCTTGGGAAATGTGTCCGTTGCCCAAAAGAATCGTTGCTAGGTTGGAGAACGTCGTCTTCAACGTTGCAATTAGCAATAAACAATAGCCATGTGGGCCAGAGATACCCAACTTCCTAAAATGTCACGAAAATAAATACCAGAAAATCGCAATATACTGACATAAACTGATATAATTTGGTTTAAAATAACAACATTACGATGTCTTCAACACCTATATCGAATAAAAACAGAGCCGGATATATCTAGGAGCTAATACGGGAGCTTCTAAAATGACATGCCAAGACCCTTCCTGCGTCAGAGCGAAGAGTGGAAAGATGGGACACTTCGGTTCCAAGCAATTTATAACCTTTGGGACCTACGTAGAAACTCCATTTCAACTCTCCCTATTCGCTGACACCCAGTGGAAGGCGTATGCAGTGCATCTCAACCAATAGAGGACAGGCAAATTAATACACAGGTCTCAGAACAGCCAGCAAAATTCTGCATTCTGACATACACATAGGAAAATTGCTCTAAGTCCAGTTCTGTTTCACCCACAGATATAATTCAAACGGTTTTAGAAACTAGAGAGTGTTTTCTATCCAATAGTAATAATAATATGCATATTGTACGAGCAAGAATTGAGTACGAGGCCTTTTTGAAATGGGCACCTTTTATCTGGCTACTCAATACTGCCCTTTGAGCCCAAAGAGGTTCAAGAAACTCTCTGATGTACTGACTCTCCAGCAGATGGAGCGGCGATTCCAACTGGTGAAGACAACAACGACAACCGGGGGTAAATATATACATATACAAATATTTTCGAATTAGCGGCCGTTCATGTGCAAAGGATTAGCATTTCAATGAATTTAATTATCAACTGTGTGTAGGGAATCTATTTTGTCTTTTCCTGTCCCCATCGCTCTTTCCTGTCTCCACCCCTTTCCATTTTCTACCAAGTCATCATACCGGTTTAGCCCACTAGGGACTTATCAATGCATTGTGTTAGTAACCAATGACTATATTGTTTGTTTATGTATTTCTGTGATTTGTTTAGTTAGTTAGTAAATAAATAATTAAGCCAATTTGTAAATCATTGAGTCATTATGGAGACTAGGCTTCGTACAAATATCAAAGGGTTTGCGACATTCAGAAATGAGGCTGAAGAGGTAATAGTGTAACATTAATAGAAGACTAATTGATAAGATATGAAAATATCTGAAGAGTCGATTCGGGAAATAGAGACTCTATAAAAAAAATCCCGTGGTGCCCCGACTTCCTAGTTAATTAATGTTTACATGATTCATTTAATCACATAATAATAATTACACATAGAGAATTTATTTGATAAAATAACAGTCTTCACATTTTATGATAGGTACAGACACAACACTGTTAAAAAACAATCACTAGCACGTTAGTGGCTCCTGCCCTACATACATAGACTTGAAATCACTGGCCACTTTAATAATTGAACACTAGTCACTTTAGTAATCTTTACATATTTTGCATTACCCATCTCATATGGATATACGTACTGTATTCTATTCTATTCTGCTGTATCTTAGTCTAAGCTGCGCTGACATTGCTCGTCCAAATATTTATATATTCAGAATTCCATTCCTTTATTTAAATTTGTGTGTATTGAGTGTATTGTTGTGAAATTGTTAGATATTACTTGTTAGATATTACTGCACTTGTCCGCTTATTATGACGATCGTGACCAAGGCGCAGCGGGATATGAAGACATCTTCTTTTATTAAAGATGACGAAACACAAAACGAACACTTTTACAAAACAAAACAACAAACGACCGTGAAGCTACAAACGTAAGTGCATACACAAGCTACAAACGTTCAACATAGACAATTACCCACAAACACCTAAAGCCTATGGCTGCCTTAAATATGGCTCCCAATCAGAGACAACAATAAACAGCTGTCTCTGATTGAGAACCAAATCAGGCAACCATAGACTTTCCTAAACACCTACACTGAACACTACCCCATACCTACTACAAAACCCCCTAAACAATACACACACCCTAAACTAGATAAAACACACAAACATCCCATGTCACACCCTGACCTAACTAAACTAATAAAGAAAATCAATATAACAGAGGCCAGGGTGTGACAGCACTGTTGGAGCTAGAAACACAAGCATTTCTCTACACCCGCAATAACATCTGCTAAACACGTGTATGTGACCAATAACATTTCATTTGATTTGATACACATACACCGGCTTACCTCACGTTCCCACACTGTGTGGCAACTCAACACCGACACACATTGCAGTCTCTCTGACGATAGGATCCAAGCTGTTACCAGTATTTCTGCCAGAGATCTGTAATGCATTAAAAGACATGGAGACGAAATGAGTCACCAGTTACTCCAGACAGTCTTCTCCATTACACATCTACATGCCTTGTTTCAACAGTTGATTACAAGACAAATGTATATTCATCATGTGTACTTTATAAAAAGTTGCTGTTTACTTTATAAACAGTTGTCACATTGACATTCCCAGGAAATTAGCGAAAAGTTTAGCCTTCTTAAGGTGTCGATGACTATTCGCACCACCTGTACAAACACATAGTGCATCGAAACCTACAAGGTCAAACTCTCCCTCACTGAATTTTAAGCTGTTTTAACAGCATAAAAACTAGAGTTGATGTCCGCACCCCCCGCAGAAATTTAATTGGCATAATAAAAAATATCCCAAAATCCCCAAAATCCAAAATCCGAGATATCCATTTTTTTTCTTCATGGGTTGCGTTTCAATCCACTGCATCCGCCAATGGAGGCCTTCCACATCTGTGGAATTACAGTGATGTTTGTCAGACCATGAGACATCCCGAAAATCGGTCTTCTCACGAAAACGTCTGTAGCACCAGAACGGTTTGGCCTACAAACTAACATGAAAAAGGAATGGTGAGACTCTCACGAACACGTACATGTCTCTCCAGGACGCTCTAAAACTAGTCTGAAGGTAGCTCGGTACTAGCTTAAAAATGAATGGAAGTATAGTTTAGTGTTAAATATGGGTATAAAAATTAAATAATAATATCCTGATCTATCTTATTTCTCAGATATAGGACAGACACAATTAAAACAAACTTCCTTTTGATTAAGTGTTGGACTACCTGTTTTTCCATGAATTAATCTGTTATTCAATTTGCTTCTGTGGGCTAATAGCAGTAAACACAAATTCAAATTTTCAATAAATGTTTTGCTATATTTTTGGATACCTAAAGGGGTCACATAGCTAATTTACCATATTAATACAATTTCATATGTTAGCTTAGTAAAGCCCTTGTCTTTTACTCCATAATTACCTAAGGCTGGAACAATACATTGGGAACTCTTGTTCAGTGTGTTTCTGCATAACTCAGGCTAAACTGGTCTGGAATTGTCTGGTGGCACCTTACAAGTAGAGAATCATTCATTCTGACAACTCATGCTGTTTCTTATTGGAGCAGAGCAGATTCCTCCAAACCAATTGCCACTGTGGTAGATATCTGTAACTCGACTAGCAAAGTTTCTTACTTATAGACAGTACATACTGTATACATGCATGGATAGCTAAGGAAAATACTACTTCCAGAGAATGACTAATAATACTTTAATATCTTCAGTATAGCTGTACGTCTTTCACCCTGTCCTCTGGCTCACTCTCTCAGGTCAAATGTCTAGACGACCCCCCTCTGTTTCTCCCAATTCCTGTTAATATAATTTGATCATTACTTTGTTCCTTTGTCAGAAGTGTCCCAAAGTATTGCTAACTCACGGTACTCTGGGTCCAAATGTCAAACGAGTGGAATAACCGGATGGGATATTGTGAGTGGGGTTCTGGTCACTTATTGCACTTATTGGCCACAGATTGTCTTAAGAAACACAATGTGAGACATGAAGTAGAAAAGTAAATACATTAGCACAACAGAACACCTTTCATACTATTTATGGATACATTCAACTCCATGATATAGAGTATGTCTGGATACGTTCAACTCCATGATATAGAGTATGTCTGGATACGTTCAACTCCACGATATAGAGTATGTCTGGATACGTTCAACTCCATGATATAGAGTATGTCTGGATACATTCAACTCCATGATATAGAGCAGGGGTGTCAAACTCATTCCACGGAGGGCCTAGTGTCTGCAGGTTTTTGGTTTTTCCTTTCAATAAAGCCCTAGACAACCAGGTGTGGGGAGTTCCTAACTAATTAGTGATGTTAATTCATCAATCAAGTACAAGGGAGGAGCGAAAACCCGCAGACACTCGGCCCCCCGTGGAATGAGTTTGACACCTGTGATATAGAGTATGTCTGGATATGTTCAACTCCATGATATAGAGTATGTCTGGATACGTTCAACTCCATGATATAGAGTATGTCTGGATACGTTCAACTCCACGATATAGAGTATGTCTGGATACGTTCAACTCCATGATATAGAGTATGTCTGGATACGTTCAACTCCATGATATAGAGTATGTCTGGATACGTTCAACTCCATGATATAGAGTATGTCTGGATACGTTCAACTCCATGATATAGAGTATGTCTGGATACGTTCAACTCCATGATATAGAGTATGTCTGGATACATTCAACTCAAATGATATAGAGTATGTCTGGATACGTTCAACTCCATGATATAAAGTATGTCTGGATACGTTCAACTCCATGATATAGAGTATGTCTGGATACATTCAACTCCTTGATATAGAGTATGTCTGGATACGTTCAACTCCATGATATAGAGTATGTCTGGATACGTTCAACTCCATGATATAGAGTATGTCTGGATACGTTCAACTCCATGATATAGAGTATGTCTGGATACGTTCAACTCCTTGATATAGAGTATGTCTGGATACGTTCAACTCCATGATATAGAGTATGTCTGGATACATTCAACTCCTTGATATAGAGTATGTCTGGATACGTTCAACTCCTTGATATTGAGTATGTCTGGATACGTTCAACTCCATGATATAGAGCATGTCCGGATACGTTCAACTCCTTGATATTGAGTATGTCTGGATACGTTCAACTCCATGATATAGAGTATATCTGGATACGTTCAACTCCTTGATATTGAGTATGTCTGGATACGTTCAACTCCATGATATAGAGTATGTCTGGATACGTTCAACTCCTTGATAGTGAGTATGTCTGGATACGTTCAACTCCATGATATAGAGTATGTCTGGATACGTTCAACTCCATGATATAGAGCATGTCCGGATACATTCAACTCCTTGATATAGAGTATGTCTGGATACGTTCAACTCCATGATATAGAGTATGTCTGGATACGTTCAACTCCATGATATAGAGTATGTCTGGATACATTCAACTCCATGATATAGAGTATGTCTGGATACGTTCAACTCCTTGATATTGAGTATGTCTGGATATGTTCAACTCCATGATATAGAGTATGTCTGGATATGTTCAACTCCTTGATATTGAGTATGTCTGGATACGTTCAACTCCATGATATAGAGTATGTCTGGATACGTTCAACTCCTTGATATTGAGTATGTCTGGATACGTTCAACTCCATGATATAGAGTATGTCTGGATACGTTCAACTCCATGATATAGAGTATGTCTGGATACGTTCAACTCCATGATATAGAGCATGTCCGGATACATTCAACTACATTTGGTTGACCTCAGGTCTCCCACTGGAAGCCTGAGGTCGGGGGAGCGGGGGAATCTTTCAAATAGCGCACCTCTAACTTTGTACAGTACTAATGCAAATAGTAATACAATTAGTTGTGCAATTTAGTTTGTGTGTTTCTTGTTTGAAGTGCAATAGTGTAATCATCAGGTTCTCTTCTTTATAAGTGTATTGTTCTATTTGTGTATTTGTGTGATATTGTAACGGCTGTCCTCCTCCTCTTCGGAAGAAGAGGAGGAGTAGGGATTGGACCAAAGCGCAGCATGATAGTTTGACATAACGAATTTATTAAAGAAAAGACGAAACACGATAAACACTTGAAATGATTACCAAAATAACAAAACGATGTAGACAGACCTGAACATGGAACTTACATAAATACACGAAGAACTCACGAACAGGAACAGACCACATACACAAACAACAACGAAACAGTCCCGTGTGGTGCTACATACACAGACACGGAAGACAACCACCCACAAACAAACAGTGTGAACAGCCTACCTTTATATGGTTCTCAATCAGAGGAAACGTCAAACACCTGTCCCTGATTGAGAACCATATAAGGCTAATTTCCAATGACCTAAACATAGAAACACAAAACATAGAATGCCCACCCCAACTCACGCCCTGACCAACTAAACACATACAAAAATAACAGAAAACAGGTCAGGAACGTGACAGATATATGATTTGTTCAATTGAGTTTTATTTGTGTTTTTTTGTTAGCAATAGGGCAATAGTGTAATAATTCAATTATATTTTTTATTTGTATTTATATACTACAATATGTTTCTATTTGTCTTTGTTACTTCTTTTTGATATTTATGAGTCTTATTTTTGTATATATTTTTTATATTAATATAGTTTTATATGTTATGATCACTTATTTCTGTTGTTCCAAATGTCTGAATAAAAATGACAGTTAGTGCAGAATGGTGCTTTTTTTGTTGGTGGGGGGGCTGATGGGGGGGTTCGCCCAGGGAGCCATACAACCTAGAACTGCCACTGCTTACCAGTGTGTTCCCTGTGCTCAAGTTTTTGGTTTTTCTTAGTCTTCCCAGTTCTGACCTTTCTGCCTGTCCTGACCTTGATCCCATCCTGTACCTGCCTGACTCTGATGTGGATTACGACTCATTGCCTGCCTTGACCTACCGATTGCCTTCATTCCTGTACCTGCCTGACTCTGATTTGGATTATGACTCTTTGCATGCTTTGACCTACCGATTGCCTTCCGTCCTGTACCTGCCTGACTCTGATTTGGATTACGACTCTTTGCCTGCCTTGACCTACCGATTGCCTTCCGTCCTGTACCTGCCTGACTCTGATTTGGATTACGACCATTTGCCTGCCTTGACTTACCTTTTGCGTGCCCCTTGTACTGTAATAAACTCTGACACTCGTACTATCCACCTCTTGTGTCTGCATCTGGGTCTTAGCCTGAGCCGTGATAGGTGAATATTTCCAGATTGACAGCCAATTGACAGCCCCTTTTGTAGGCCTGTGGATCTATCCTCCCCCCAAAAAAGAAAAAACACTTAGTTGGTGTCTCAACTTACTATGGTGCAATTTCAAAATGTGTTTGTATATCGGCAGGTTTCCTATTGCTATGTGAGCGACACGAATACGCAGGGAATCATGAAGCATGTGCAGAAAGAGAGTTTAATAACAATGATGAAAGGCAAATGAACAAAACAGGAGATGCATACTCTACATGAAAGCAAACCAATACTGTCTGATGACTGAGGCTACTGAGGGCTAAATAAAGGGAAGGTAATGAAGGTGATGATGTGTGTAATGATGGGGAGCAGGTGTTTGTAATGATGGGGAACAGGTGTGTGTAATGATGGGGAGCAGGTGAGTGCAATGATGGGTAGCAGGTGTGTGTAATAATGGGGAGCAGGTATGTGTAACGATTGGGAACAGGTGTGTGTAATGATGGGGAACAGGTGTGTGTAATAATGGGGAACAGGTGTTTATAATGATGGGGAGCAGGTGTGTAATGATGGGGAGCAGGTGTGTGTAATAATGGGCAACAGGTGTGTGTAATGATGGGAATAGGTGTGTGTAATAATGGGGAGCTGGTGTGTGTAATGATGGGGAGCAGGTGTGTAATGACATTATATAATGAACAACAAAAAAAGAAAATGATAAATGGAAGAATGACATATTACACCTGAAATAAAATCCTGAATGGAAATGTAGCTTGTCAATTACGCTGATTTAGTTAAAACATTTAATTGCAAATATTACTTACCCAAATTATGCCTACAATCTTCAGTGAAAATAACATGATTGAAGACCAACTTTTAATGAATTACCACATTGTAAATTAAAATGATATGGATTACAACAACATTTGTGATAGACAATTAAAATATCATTATGATGACACACTTTACATCTGTTTCTTTGGTTAAGATAGCAACTTCCAAATAATAAGAAATTACTTTCCCTATTTCTTTCCAATTCAGACGTAGGCGCTTCAATAAAGTACAATATGCCACTGTCGGCCGACTGGCCGACTTACTTTAGCCTGTAAGTAAATATAAAGGTTCACTATTGATTGTTATCACGTTGTTCTACAGATAAATAAATAATCTCCGCTATCCTCACAACATTGTAAATGTTACTCTTCACTACTAGCCTAACAACGAACAGTTCGTCACGCATACACAATCATGCACAATCACGCCAAGTTGTATGCTGTTTGTAGACTGTTGTTTTGTTTTTGAAAAGGTTAAATAAAACAATTCAAATATAATTTGTGCAACTTTAAATAACTTTTTTTTTTAGATCATTTGATTAAAAATAAATTACGATTTGGTTAAAAATGTTAAATGGACAAGAAATTGTGATATTTCATTATTAAGACAAGTAAAATCATTAACGGATTACATAAATCGGAAACTAAAAATGTATCCTACACCATGACTTTTCCATTCATAAAATGTGTAGGGTTGCCATATTAGAGTTTCTATGGTAAACTATGCAATACTTTATTTCAGTTGTAAGGAATGATTGTCAAATAGATAAATCGCCCTTAGTCTGCTAAAATCGCAGGATTCCACTTCTCATGATAACTACTAGAGGGTCAAATAGTCTTGAAAAAATTTGCGCCCCCCCATGTACTTACCACAAATGCCTCATTTGCAAAGTTCGGCGTATTGTACATTGCTCTCTGTTACTCTTTTTATGTAATGGCATTAGCAGAGTATACATGATCCCAATTCTAAGACAGTGACAGTTTGAAAAAACAAAAAAGTAGATTGTGTTGATTTATAGGGACACTGAACCATGTTGCGCGCCGTAGTTTAAAAAGTCTGTGGATTGTGCTCAAACGAAAAAGTAATACCTTAATTCCTCCATCTTTATGCATCTTTATGCACCTTTGCCATTGAGATCAGCTGTGTGGGTGACTTCAGCCCATATTGATGGTGTAACGGTCCAATGCGACTGTTTTTTATCTCAATATCAAATCATTTCTGGGTAACAATTAAGTACCTTACTGTCAAAATTTGCCCAACACTTGTCTGTCCATCACATGTAAACACCTAGCTTGCCTGCTCCCAAGCAAGCTGCTCTATCCACACTGATTGTTGAAGTCATTTAATGGAAAAACAGGTTGAAAAGGAACAGGAAGGAACAATACAAACCTGTACTTTTTGGGAGTTTGAACTGGTTCAGAACTTTATTTTGCTGGTAGGAACAGTAAAACGTAACAAAAATATTGTGGTTCTGTTCAGAAAAAAACGATTTGAAAATTGTTTTAGGAACTCTCTTTGTGGTTGGACTTTGCTGCTGTTGTAACTGTGGAGTGAGTTATTTTATGCAACAGTTACTGTCCTTGTCTTTGCGCTTGTCTAATATCTAATCTTTCTTGTCTCAGAAATATTACAAAATATGATCTCTTTGACCGACTGTCACCATGCAGCATACCAGCAATAATTGTTCCAAAAAGTCAGTTATTTGCCAATCTTAATCCCCTCCCACAATCCCCAACTAACTAACTAACACACACACACACACACACACACACACACACACACACACACACACACACACACACACACACACACACACACACACACACACACACACACACACACACACACACACACACACACACACACACACACACACACACACACACACACACACACACACGCTAACCCCTTCACTCACACTAAAATATAACCAATCAAGACGTTGGGACATCTGTATATACAAAAGAACTCTAAGTGTGTGCCTGTGTGTTCAGTATGATGGTGTTGACTCTCCAGTGGACAAGGGATTAATGCCACACAGCAAGGACTCTCCTTCTCCCTCAGTGGTCCATGGAAAGAGTAGTTAAGACCTCGAGCGGTTTAACTGAGCAGGTTATAATCCAGAAAGAGTCTATTTCCTCAGAAAAGCCATAGAAATTCCAGAGCAGATTAACTAACAATGCGTAGCAAAAGCACTGTTTCTTTTGGCTGTTGTTAAAGGGAACTTTTTAAATATAATGTAACATATTGAAGTGAATGGTCTGAATGGACTCCATGGAATCTTGGTCTCTCTCTGAAAAAAACTCTTGCTGTGAAGGCTGTGTTTGTTCACAGTAGGATGCTTGCTAAAATCTGGACTTTTCTTCAACAAAGGCAAGGCTGGTGCATAACGGAATCTATATAACAGCTTTTGTGTCTCAAGTGAAGTATTTGATTTATTTTGAAGTCAAACCTTTTAGATGCACTTTGTCCAGATGTTCTATAATGGGAACGAACAGGTATGTTTACATCTCTGCTTCCACTGGATATTCTTGTCTGAGGTATTATTTTTGCACATAATCTGATTATAAAAGAATAAGAGTAAACATCACATCACAATGAAAATGATTGCAAGTACTGCTAAACTTCTTCCCATTAATGTGCTTCTGTACTCCTTTCACAGGTAGGCTACAAGTCTCATCAAGTGGAGTAAAACATTTTTTAAACTTGTTTGTTTAACTTGAGTGTTTTTACTCGCTGGCATTTTTAGACGTGTTACAAAAGAAGTTGAAGAGGAGAATCACATTCCTTGCTTCAGCAACTTCTCTTCTCAAGCAAACCCACTTCTAGTTGTGTCTCACAGCCATGGCCTTTGGAGACCTTCTAGAACAGGTGGGCAGCACAGGCCGCTTTCAGGTCCTGCATGTCACCTTGCTCTGTATGCCCATCCTTATGATGGCCAGTCATAATCTGTTGCAGAACTTTGTGGCCTTAGTACCCCCCCACCACTGCAGTGTCCACAGGAACCTGTCCCTGTCTAGTCTGAGCCCGGAGCAGGTTCTGCTGCTCACCGTGCCCCAGGACATTAAGAACAGCAGGCCGGAGAGATGCCTGCGGTATGCTGCGCCCCAGTGGCAACTCCTGTCAGAGAATGGGACCTACAGTCCAAAGGTGGAGCGAGACAGTAGTAATGATACTGATGACCTTCTAGATGCAGAGCTGCAGGGCTGTAAAGATGGATGGGAGTACAGCATGACAGAGATGAGCTCCACAATTATCTCTGAGGTAACAATCATGGATAAGGTTTACGTAGTAGTTTTATATGCATCCAAATAAAAATTTGAAAGAGAACAACGACAAAATTAATTGTGGATGTGTTTCAAAGTGTCAGTTATATGTATTTTCTCTTCTTCTCTTGTCAGTGGGACTTGGTCTGCGATCTTCGCTCGTTGAAGCAGATGGGACAAACCATTTATATGGGAGGGGTGCTTGTGGGAGCTGTAATCTTTGGGGGACTGTCGGACAGGTACCACTTTGCTTTTCTTATTGAATAGATCATCAGATCTATATTGTCAGACAATTTCTGTTTTTCTGTTTCGATTCTAAGGCCTGGCTTCTCTCTTTGATATTTTTGTTGGCTTATCTCAGACAAGGCCATACCTCTTCTGCAAAGACAGGCCTCGAAAATACTGGAAGTATGCAGCTGCAGCAGTTATTCAGATACTACACATGGTATTGTACTCTTCAGGGATTAATGGCCTCTGTACCCACTCTCTCTCTCTCCGTTCTGTCTCAGATTTGGACGGCGTTTCCTGCTGCTAATCTCCAACCTGTTGATGGCAGTGGGAGGGACGTGTGCTGCCTTCTCCACCTCATTCTCCGCCTTCTGCCTCTTCCGCTTCATCACTGGCATGGCCCTTTCTGGCCTGGGGCTCAACTCCTTCTCTCTCAGTACGTTACAGGAAGGGCTGGGTAGGCAGTGGGTACTGCAGGCTAAGGTGGGAAATGTTCAAGAAGAGAGAGGCCCACCCACCATGTAATTACTCTTTCCGTCTCTCTGTTTCTCTCTCCTCTAGTTGTGGAGTGGATTCCCACAAGAGTGAGGACAGTGGTGGGTACAGGGACAGGCTACTGTTACACAATGGGTCAGCTGATCCTGGCAGTAGTGGCCTACTACATTCGGGACTGGCGCTGGCTAATGCTGGCTGTCTCCGTACCTTTCTACATCACCTTCCTCTACTCATGGTGAGACCCAAAGGATTGGAGCAGCCATGACACTTTAAATAGCAAGACTATTTGATTATAACATGTTGTTTACCACATCTGACTTGTGCAGGTGGTTCCTGGAGTCTGCAAGATGGCTCGTCCTGACCAGAAAGTCTGAGCAAGCGGTCAAAAATCTCAAAACAGTAGCCCGAATCAATGGACGCCGTGAAGAGGGTGACAGAATCAATCTTGAAGTAAGGAACTGTGTGTTAATGTGTGTGTGTGTACCTGCACTTACAGTTAAAAGTTTACATACACTTAGGTTGGAGTCATTAAAACTCGTTTTCAACCACTCCACAAAATTCTTATAAATAAACTATAGTTTTGGCAAGTCGGTTAGGACATCTACTTTGTGCATGACACAAGTAATTTTTCCAACAATTGTTTACAGACAGATTATTTCACTTATAATTCACTGTATCACAATTCCAGTGGGTCAGAAGTTTACATGCACTAAGTTGACTGTGCCTTGAAACAGCTTGGAAAAATTCCAGAAAATTATGTTATGGCTTTAGAAGCTTCTAATTGACATCAATTGACATAATTTGAGTAAATTTAGAGGTGTACCTGTGGATGTATTTCAAGGCCTACCTTCAAACTCAGTGCCTCTTTGCTTGACATCATGGGAAAATCTAAAGAAATCAGCCAAGACCTCAGAAAAAAGATTGTAGACCTCCACAAGTCTAGTTCGTCCTTGGGAGCAATTTCTAAATGCCTGAAGGTACCACGTTCATCTGTACAAACAATAGTACGCAAGTATAAACACCATGGGACCACGCAGCCGTCATACCGCTCAGGAAGGAGACGCGTTCTGTCTCCTAGAGATGAACGTATTTTGGTGCGAAAAGTACAAATCAATCCCAGAACAACAGCAAAGGACCTTGTGAAGATGCTGGAGGAAACAGGTACAAAAGTGTCTATATCTACAGTAAAATGAGTCCTATATCGACATAACCTGACAGGCCGCTGCTCCAAAACAGCCATAAAAAAGCCAGACTACAGTTTGCAATTGCACATGGGGACAACGATCGTACTTTTTGGAGAAATGTTCTCTGGTCTGATGAAACAAAAATAGAACTGTTTGGCCATAAAGACCATCACTATGTTTGGAGAAAAAAGGGGGAGGCTTGCAAGCCAAAGAACACCATTCCAACCGTGAAGCACGGGGGTGGCAGCATCATGTTGTGGGGGTGCTTTGCTGCAGGAGGGACAGGTGCACTTCACAAAATAGATGGCATCATGAAGATGGAAAATTATGTGAATATATTGAAGCAACATCTCAAGACATCAGTCAGGAAGTTAAAGCTTTGTCACAAATGGGTCTTCCAAATGGACAATGAACCCAAGCATACTTCCGAAGTTGTGGCAAAATGGCTTAAGGACAACAAAGTCAAGGTATTGGAGTGGCCATCACAAAGCCCTGACCTCAATCCTATAGAAAATGTGTGGTTAGAACTGAAAAAGCGTGTGCGAGTAAGGAGGCCTTACAAACCTGACTCAGTTACACCAGCTCTGTCAGGAGGAATGGGCTAAAATTCACCCAACTTATTGTGGGAAGCTTGTGGAAGGCTACCTGAAACGTTTGACCCAAGTTAAACAATTTAAAGGCAATGCTACCAAATACTAATTGAGTGTATGTAAACTTCTGACCAACTGGGAATGTGATGAAATAAATACATTTTGAAATAAATCATTCTCTCTACTATTATTCTGACATTTCACATTCTTAAAATAAAGTGGTGATCCTAACTGACCTAAGACAGGGAATTTTTACTCAGATTAAATGTCAGGAATTGTGCTAAACTGAGTTCAAATGTATTTGGCTAAGGTGCATGTACATTTTTGACTTCAACTGTATGTGAAAGTACTCAGTACTGTCTCTGTGCGTCCAGATGCTGCAGGATTCCATGAAGAAGGAGATGTCCTGCTCACAGGGCTCCTACTCTGTAGTGGACCTGCTCCGCACGCCCACCATGAGGAACATCACCATCTGTCTCAGTGCTGTCTGGTATGTCTCCTCTACTTCTGTCTTTCACTATGACAAAGTGCTGCCCAAAAATCCCTTCTAAATGAAATGATCATGACACCCACTTTGACATTCTTTAAGGTTCTCCACCAGCTTCGCCTACTATGGTCTATCTATGGATCTGCAGAAGTTTGGCGTGGACATCTACTTGATTCAAGTGATATTCGGAGCGGTGGACATCCCTGCCAAAGTAGTGGTTACAGTGTCCATGAGTATATTTGGGCGCCGGCCCTCACAGTGCGCTGCACTCATATTGTCTGGAGTCACCATTTTGATCAACATATTGGTGCCATACGGTGAGGTGGTTTTGTCTGTGTCGTGTGTCATTGTGCTCTTTTTGGATGTCATGGCTAACAGCACTGGTGTGATTTCATTGTTGTCTGTTGTTGTTATCGCTTCCGTTCAGAAAAACAGACAGTGCGCACCACTCTAGCCGTGCTGGGTAAGGGGTGCCTGGCCGCGTCATTCAACTGCTGCTACCTCTACTCTGGAGAGCTGTACCCCACCGTCATCCGGTAATTCCAACTCTACCAATGACACCCATCACCCACAGGAGGTTTCAGTTGACTATAGTATTCCAATACTGACTGTAAAATGTATGTGTTTTTATACGTAATCTTTTTACCTGTTTATTAGCATTAGGCACTATATGTGATGAAGATGAATGCAAATGGGGAAAAATGTATTCTGTTCAGGTGTCTGATGAAATTTAATAGTTGGGGATTCTCTTCTGTGCCGCAGGCAGAATGGCATGGGCTGGGTGTCCATGATGGCTCGTGTAGGAGCGATGGTGGCCCCCATGGTGCTGCTCCTTGGGGAGGCTGTCCCGTGGCTGCCTGGCTTCATCTATGGGGTAGCCCCCATCTTAAGTGGGGTGGTCGCCATCTATCTGCCAGAAACACTTGGTGCACCGCTACCCGACACTATCCAGGATGTGGATGAGAGGTAAGTCGAGACACAGTCTCAATAGCAATAGAATATTGAACACTGTACCAGGAGTAGCAAAGTGAGAACGACTCCCAACTGCAAACTAGCTTCCTTTATTTTCTTTCTTTCAGAAGTTGCAAGAAAACAATCCCCAATGCCTCGCCCAAGAAGGAGGAGCTGGACATGAAAGATACCAATAAAACCCTGTTCAAGGAAACTGCCTGAAGACTCATCAAATGTTACTGACCTTGCCTGTATAGTCTAAATAGATACTGCAGTTGCTTGCTCTACAGTTTTTTTTCACAAAGACTGTAATGAAGCAATCAATATTGTAACTGGTCCACTGGTGTAGGAGGAAATTACCATGATTTGTTTGGAAGACTGATGAACTATGAGCAATGTAGAATAATGAAATGATCTGCTGTGGTCCGCTGTGGTCTGTTTAACATTTAATATTTCAACAGTAAAACATGAGTTAATAGTAGATTGTGAGTAAATATATATATGCTACAGTATATTGTGTATTCTAACTACAACTTTATTTGCATTTTTCTATGGGCCAGGCCTATATTTTTATGTTCTATACTAGTATGCATTCATTAAAATAATGACAACCTTATCCTCACCTTCTATCAGTATGATCAGTATGAATGGTCTTAGCCATGTGGCTATATTGTTTGTGACTGTGGCACAATTTCCGTTACAGTCCATGAAACTGGTCATCTTGACTGGGCATGGTATTTGTAGCTGGAATCGGTTTGTGTAGCTTAGGCCTACAGTATATCAGGTAGAAAATAAAATGTCAGATGTCGTCCTGTCTCCGTATTTTCCTAGAAAACGGGGAGGGGAAAATGCAATCATATCACCTAAATAACAGATGCTACACATGGTCAGTGTTTAAAAGATCAGAAGTAGATCAGATAGATACCCATACATAACTTTTTTTTAGGACATGATGCCCAGAAAGTGCAAAGTTGCGTATGTGGGGCTACAACACCCCTATCCTACATTGAACATGCTTTTTAAGTCCAGGACTCGAGTAGGCTTATTTTGGTCCAATAAAAAAATACAGATTAGAAAAACTCCCTAAAAAACGGCCCTATGGTTCAGACTTTAAGCAAAGGGTATAGAATTTAATCACGGTGAGAATGCCATTTTTTAAAGTTTGGCAAAAACAAGTTGGTCTCAAAAGAGTGTTCTCACTGGCAATAAAAAGGGGAGTATCCTAGTATGTACAGCACCAGTCAACAGTTTGGACACACCTACTCAAAACCCTTGATTTTAAGAAGGTAAATTGTAGAAATAGGGCGGGTTTAGCAATAATTGTGACTTTGCCGCTCTGGTAACTAGTAACAACCGATCACCACCGCAACCCACTTCCCGACCATTACAGAACATTGCTCTACTCCACAGTTATGTCTGGGCTCCTCAGAACTATTTCAACCTGCACTGCTCTGGCACTGCGGGGACCCACGATCACCCAGAGGGCCAGTGTCTTCACCAGACCGGCTAAAGACCCTCTCGGCCCTTCCGTAAGTAGTTAACTTTACCTGTGGTCGTGAAACAGGCAAGAAGCTCGTAGCTGTTGAGGCATAAGCCATGTTGGGCCTGCTAGTTAAAGTTAGCTTAAGTTGTTTAGCTATGACTTTGGTTAGTGTCATAGCTAGCCAGCTAATTCCGCTGTGGTAGCGATGACACAGTGTTGCATATATTTTATTTTAGCTAAACATCAATTGAACATTTTAGAGTTGAACTGGAAGGTCACATTAGACAGTTAACTGTAGGTCAGTTCATGACAGGCTGGGCAGGGATGCATAGCTACTATGGCAAACTAACGTTAACTAGCTGACACATTTTTTATTTAACCTTTATTTAACTAGGCAAGTCAGTTAATAACAAATTCTTATTTACAATTACGGCCTAACCCGGAGGACACTGGACCAATTGTGCACCGCCCTATGTTACTCCCAATCACGACCGGTTGTGATACAGCATGGAATCGAACCAGGGTCTGTAGTGACGCATCCAGCACTGAAAGCAGTGCCTTAGACAGCTGCGCCACTCGCGGCCCCAGATCGCGGGATGTCGGACCTATTCCTGTTTTGTTTCTTCCTTTTAAAAATACATCTAATTTAGCAACTTTCCTATCAATGTAAAACTTTCTTTCGTTTTATGATAATAATTTGCAAACTTTTGGACCTTCCGGTTGGATTCTCGCCAACATTGAGGACTACAAGAAGAAAGATTAACCTAACATGAACTCATGTTAATGGATGTTCTGTACATTCTCTACTTATTCAAGACCCTCCTGGGACCATCATTACTTCAAGAAATCTGTGGAACAAATCCCCAACCTCCATGTACTACCTCTCCATCTCCAATTTACTCTCCTCACTCCTAGTTTACTCTTCAGCCCTTTGAGGAACCGTCTGCAAATAGAATGGCTGCACAACATTTCAATAATTGTGAATTTTAATTGAACAAGCAGTATGTTACAATAATAAAACATAATTCAACTTTAAATATTCTAGTCTCAAATGTGCCTGTTTGTCAAGTGCCTCTCACTGATGCCAACACCACTCACTAAATAGCCTGGAGAAAAATAAGCTATAAACTGTCTATTTGATTTACTAAGTGTACTTTTGAAGTTACTATAAATCATTTCACATTCCTGTAAAGAATGTTATTTTTGGGTTACCTTATGATGTGGTAAGAAAGTAGTCTGGGTACTGGTCTTTTTAGCTAACATTCCACCCTTTGCTACTCCTGCAAATTACCTAGTGGAATGTTAGCTAAAAAGAGCAGTACCCATTCTAGTAAGAATGTACTTCAGCACTGATCTTCAAATGGGTGTATTTCATTCTAGTATCCACTTTTTTTCTTTCTATAGGCTTCAAATTTATTGAAGCCCCTTGCTTCCAAAGTGCGTCTAATGGTGATGTAAATTATGATTTCATTACAAAATGATCAACAGCACCACCTGTTGGCCAATAGCTGCTATTACAAGAACACGCTGCAATTGAAATGACCATTTCTCTCAATTGCTAAAACACTAAAACCCATTGGCTGACCAAAGTTCTCAGTTGCCTGGACTCATTTAGCTAATTATGCAGTCTGTTGTCAATACCTTAAACCATTTCACATGGTAAAACACAATTTGCAGATCTCACTTAGACTTTTCAGCAAAACTCTAAACACATTCTCATTCTCAAAACACATTCTGCACTCTAATGCACATGTCATCCATACTGGTAAACACAAGTGGCAACAATCAAATACAAATAGAGAACACATGTCATTGATTGAACACAACCACTCAAAATTGATTTAACCTGTTTCAAATGATGCGACACAACCAATTTAAGCCAGTTAAGAGAGCAAACAGGTTGTTGAAGGTGGGAAGGAGAAAGTCTGAGAATGGATAGAAGAAACAATGTGAGAGGACGAGGACGAGTGAGCATGCGAGGTGGGCGACGAGGAGGAGGAGGGCAAGAAAGAGGAAGAGGAGGACAAAGAGGAAGAGGAAGACAAAGAGTGGAAATATCTGATGAAATTCCAGCAACAGTTATAGACCATGTTCTTGTCCATGGACTGACAATGAGGGAAACAGGACTTAGAGTGCAACCCATTTTGAGATGATTTTCTGTGTCCACCATAGTAAGGACATTCAGAGAAGAGAACATGTACAGTATACTACTGTATTTTTGTAATTGCAAATTTACTGTACTACACTATATGCAGCTGTTTCAATAGACATTTGTAAAGTTAATCACTATGTATTGTACTGCATGAATATGTTTTGTAACTGCACAACTACTTTCTGTAGAATTGCAAAGCTGCCACATGCAGGTGGAAGGACATCTATATTCACTCGGGAGCAAGAGGCCGTTATAGTTGGCATGGTCCTTCAAGATAATGCAATACGACTCAGAGAAATCCAGGAACGAGTGATAAAACGCAACACACACTTCCAGGGAATCGACAGTGAGCATTTCCACAATTGACCGTGTCCTCCATCGTAAACAGGACGTGAATGAAACAAGTATACAGAGTACCTTTTGAGCGCAACTCACCAAGGGTGAAAGAACTGCGAGCTCAGTATGTGCAAGGGAGTGTACATTCAGAAACATTTACTGTAATCCAGATTGTCTAAAGTACTAACACATACTACTGTATGTGAATGACATTACCCTTCAGCACATACAATGTATGTGAATCAGAAGCCTGATTGTACTCTACAGTATAGCACTGTCTCTGTACGACTTACAAAATCCTACATACAGTATATTGTATTTCTACACAGACAATATTTGACTTGGAATCCTTGGACAGACCCCATGAGTTCATCTTTGTCGATGAAGCAGGCGTCAATCTAACAAAGAGGAGAAGGAGAGGCCGAAACATGATTGGACAGCGGGCCATTGTTGAAGTCCCTGGTCAACGAGCTGGCAATGTCACAATCTGTCCTGCTATCAGCAACCATGTTCACCGTGTTCTACATCACCATGTTACACTCGGGCCATATAACACCCAGCACCTTCTAAGATTTATTGCCAATCTAAGAGATATTTTATTTGAGCAGCAGGTTCAAGAGCAGCAGGGTCAAGAGCTAAATGAGAATCCCATTCCCACCTATGTGATAGTGTGGGACAATGTCAGTTTCCACCGAGCTGCTCAGGTAAGGGAATGGTTTAACATCAATGGGCAGTTTATGAACTTGTACCTCCCTCCATACTCACCTTTCCTGAATCCGATTGAGTTTTTCTCCTCTTGGAGATGAAAAGTGTATGATAGACAACCCTACACCAGAGTAAATCTGCTGCAAGCCATGGATTTAGCCTGTGGTGATATAGGTGAGGAATCATGTCAGGGCTGGATACGGCACACAAGAGGCTTCTTCCCCCGTTGCCTCAGGAGGGACAATATTGCTTGTGATGTTGACGAAGTGCTCTGGCCTGACCCAGCCCAAAGACAAGAAGAAGTGCTCTGGCCTGACCCAGCCCAAAGACAAGAAGAAGTGCTCTGGCCTGACCCAGCCCAAAGACAAGAAGAAGTGCTCTGGCCTGACCCAGCCCAAAGACAAGAAGAAGTGCTCTGGCCTGACCCAGCCCAAAGACAAGAAGAAGTGCTCTGGCCTGACCCAGCCCAAAGACAAGAAGAAGTGCTCTGGCCTGACCCAGCCCAAAGACAAGAAGAAGTGCTCTGGCCTGACCCAGCCCAAAGACAAGAAGAAGTGCTCTGGCCTGACCCAGCCCAAAGACAAGAAGAAGTGCTCTGGCCTGACCCAGCCCAAAGACAAGAAGAAGTGCTCTGGCCTGACCCAGCCCAAAGACAAGAAGAAGTGCTCTGGCCTGACCCAGCCCAAAGACAAGAAGAAGTGCTCTGGCCTGACCCAGCCCAAAGACAAGAAGAAGTGCTCTGGCCTGACCCAACCCAAAGACAAGAAGAAGTGCTCTGGCCTGACCCAGCCCAAAGACAAGAAGAAGTGCTCTGGCCTGACCCAGCCCAAAGACAAGAAGAAGTGCTCTGGCCTGACCCAGCCCAAAGACAAGAAGAAGTGCTCTGGCCTGACCCAACCCAAAGACAAGAAGAAGTGCTCTGGCCTGACCCAGCCCAAAGACAAGAAGAAGTGCTCTGGCCTGACCCAGCCCAAAGACAAGAAGAAGTGCTCTGGCCTGACCCAGCCCAAAGACAAGAAGAAGTGCTCTGGCCTGACCCAGCCCAAAGACAAGAAGAAGTGCTCTGGCCTGACCCAGCCCAAAGACAAGAAGAAGTGCTCTGGCCTGACCCAGCCCAAAGACAAGAAGAAGTGCTCTGGCCTGACCCAGCCCAAAGACAAGAAGAAGTGCTCTGGCCTGACCCAGCCCAAAGACAAGAAGAAGTGCTCTGGCCTGACCCAGCCCAAAGACAAGAAGAAGTGCTCTGGCCTGACCCAGCCCAAAGACAAGAAGAAGTGCTCTGGCCTGACCCAGCCCAAAGACAAGAAGAAGTGCTCTGGCCTGACCCAGCCCAAAGACAAGAAGAAGTGCTCTGGCCTGACCCAGCCCAAAGACAAGAAGAAGTGCTCTGGCCTGACCCAGCCCAAAGACAAGAAGAAGTGCTCTGGCCTGACCCAGCCCAAAGACAAGAAGAAGTGCTCTGGCCTGACCCAGCCCAAAGACAAGAAGAAGTGCTCTGGCCTGACCCAGCCCAAAGACAAGAAGAAGTGCTCTGGCCTGACCCAGCCCAAAGACAAGAAGAAGTGCTCTGGCCTGACCCAGCCCAAAGACAAGAAGAAGTGCTCTGGCCTGACCCAGCCCAAAGACAAGAAGAAGTGCTCTGGCCTGACCCAGCCCAAAGACAAGAAGAAGTGCTCTGGCCTGACCCAGCCCAAAGACAAGAAGAAGTGCTCTAGCCTGACCCAGCCCAAAGACAAGAAGAAGTGCTCTGGCCTGACCCAGCCCAAAGACAAGAAGAAGTGCTCTGGCCTGACCCAGCCCAAAGACAAGAAGAAGTGCTCTGGCCTGACCCAGCCCAAAGACAAGAAGAAGTGCTCTGGCCTGACCCAGCCCAAAGACAAGAAGAAGTGCTCTGGCCTGACCCAGCCCAAAGACAAGAAGAAGTGCTCTGGCCTGACCCAGCCCAAAGACAAGAAGAAGTGCTCTGGCCTGACCCAGCCCAAAGACAAGAAGAAGTGCTCTGGCCTGACCCAGCCCAAAGACAAGAAGAAGTGCTCTGGCCTGACCCAGCCCAAAGACAAGAAGAAGTGCTCTGGCCTGACCCAGCCCAAAGACAAGAAGAAGTGCTCTGGCCTGACCCAGCCCAAAGACAAGAAGAAGTGCTCTGGCCTGACCCAGCCCAAAGACAAGAAGAAGTGCTCTGGCCTGACCCAGCCCAAAGACAAGAAGAAGCACATTGATCACATGTTTACTCCTTTGATTTTTGTCCCTTTTAGTATTGTATACTGTAGTACAGTGCATTGTAGGCTGTATACTGTAGTACAGTGCATTGTAGGCTGTATACTGTAGTACAGTGCATTGTAGGCTGTATACTGTAGTACAGTGCATTGTAGGCTGTATACTGTAGTACAGTGCATTGTAGGCTGTATACTGTAGTACAGTGCATTGTAGGCTGTATACTGTAGTACAGTGCATTGTAGGCTGTATACTGTAGTACAGTGCATTGTAGGCTGTATACTGTAGTACAGTGCATTGTAGGCTGTATACTGTAGTACAGTGCATTGTAGGCTGTATACTGTAGTACAGTGCATTGTAGGCTGTATACTGTAGTACAGTGCATTGTAGGCTGTATACTGTAGTACAGTGCATTGTAGGCTGTATACTGTAGTACAGTGCATTGTAGGCTGTATACTGTAGTACAGTGTATTGTAGGCTGTATACTGTAGTACAGTGCATTGTAGGCTGTATACTGTAGTACAGTGCATTGTAGGCTGTATACTGTAGTACAGTGCATTGTAGGCTGTATACTGTAGTACAGTGTATTGTAGGCTGTATACTGTAGTACAGTGCATTGTAGGCTGTATACTGTAGTACAGAGTATTGTAGGCTGTATACTGTAGTACAGTGCATTGTAGGCTGTATACTGTAGTACAGTGTATTGTAGGCTGTATACTGTAGTACAGTGCATTGTAGGCTGTATACTGTAGTACAGTGCATTGTAGGCTGTATACTGTAGTACAGTGCATTGTAGGCTGTATACTGTAGTACAGTGCATTGTAGGCTGTATACTGTAGTACAGTGCATTGTAGGCTGTATACTGTAGTACAGTGCATTGTAGGCTGTATACTGTAGTACAGTGCATTGTAGGCTGTATACTGTAGTACAGTGCATTGTAGGCTGTATACTGTAGTACAGTGTATTGTAGGCTGTATACTGTAGTACAGTGCATTGTAGGCTGTATACTGTAGTACAGTGCATTGTAGGCTGTATACTGTAGTACAGTGTATTGTAGGCTGTATACTGTAGTACAGTGCATTGTAGGCTGTATACTGTAGTACAGTGCATTGTAGGCTGTATACTGTAGTACAGTGCATTGTAGGCTGTATACTGTAGTACAGTGCATTGTAGGCTGTATACTGTAGTACAGTGCATTGTAGGCTGTATACTGTAGTACAGTGTATTGTAGGCTGTATACTGTAGTACAGTGCATTGTAGGCTGTATACTGTAGTGCAGTGCATTGTAGGCTGTATACTGTAGTACAGTGCATTGTAGGCTGTATACTGTAGTACAGTGCATTGTAGGCTGTATACTGTAGTACAGTGCATTGTAGGCTGTATAATGTAGTACAGTGCATTGTAGGCTGTATACTGTAGTACAGTGCATTGTAGGCTGTATACTGTAGTACAGAGTATTGTAGGCTGTATACTGTAGTACAGTGCATTGTAGGCTGTATACTGTAGTACAGTGTATTGTAGGCTGTATACTGTAGTACAGTGCATTGTAGGCTGTATACTGTAGTACAGTGCATTGTAGGCTGTATACTGTAGTACAGTGCATTGTAGGCTGTATACTGTAGTACAGTGCATTGTAGGCTGTATACTGTAGTACAGTGCATTGTAGGCTGTATACTGTAGTACAGTGCATTGTAGGCTGTATACTGTAGTACAGTGCATTGTAGGCTGTATACTGTAGTACAGTGCATTGTAGGCTGTATACTGTAGTACAGTGCATTGTAGGCTGTATACTGTAGTACAGTGCATTGTAGGCTGTATACTGTAGTACAGTGCATTGTAGGCTGTATAGTGTACAATGAACAAATTGTATGGCCCTGAACATTGTGCTTTCCATGTATTAACAGTACTGACTGCTCAATAGATTTTGACTGGTTGCAGGTTCATATCAACAAAGAACAAGAATTACAGTAGGGGTACAAGGAGGAGGAAGAACAAAAAACCTAATTGCAAAGAGCAAAGCAGAGTAGTAATTTCTGATCAATTTTGAGATACTATGATAGAACATGTTTTCCTTCATCAAAAGACAATGACAATATGATTTTTTTCAGATGAAAAATGTACTTCTCCCTGAGAATTGTATGTTTTGAACAATGTGTTTTCAATTTTTCAGTGTATTGTTTACTGACTGCTTGAGTGTATATCATTTTGATCACTTTGTTTATGATTTCAGAGCAGTGTTTGATTTTGAACACAGGTAAAACTGTTTTGAGGCGAATGTTTCATTTTGCGAGAGGAGTCAGAGGTTATGTAAATAGTGCTTGAAGATGAGGTTTTGTGTTGAATGTTTTCAGGAAATGGAGCAAGGTTTCAGAAATTGTGTTTTAGCAATGGAGAAAAACGGTAACACTATTACTTTTATTAAACTAGGCAAGTCAGTTAACACATTCTTATTTTCAATGACAGCCTAGAAACAGTGGGTAAACTGCCTTGTTCAGGGGCAGAACAACAGATTTTTACCTTGTCAGCTCAGGGATTCAATCTTGCAACCTTTCGGTTACTAGTCCAATGCTCTAACCACTAGGCTACCTTTCACTACAGTGCATTACTTTTTTTTACACCTTTATGGCTGCCTACACAAGTAGCGCAATTCTGATATTTTGCCCAATTATTGAGCCTATGTGCTAAGTCCCTTATGGAGTTTTGGAGGTTTTAATTTGGCTCCATTTCATTTACTAGTGTACCTTTTTAAACAAATCTTGAGTCTGCATTTGAAAGTTTGAGTGTCTACAGAGTTGTTCTTCTGTTACCCTCTTCTGTTACCCTCTTCTGTTACCCCTTATTTATTGAATATGTCCATCTTGTTTTTTTTTATCGCCATCAGGTTAAAACAGACAGGAGTCCAATGTTTATTGTGTTAACAATAGTTTAATATAGTTTATGAAGTAATTACTTTCAATGATCATAGTGGAGTAGGAAGTGGAAAATGCTTTGATGCATTACTATTAACTCAAATTAGGGCATCAAAGAAACTTGTCAGTGCTGCATCGTTGCCCGGCTCTGCTTTGTCACAGAAAGAAGGAGGGTTGAAAACTTCAGGGTCCTCAACTCCGAGCACCATGTCAAAGAAACTCAGACTGGAGATGAAACAGACAGTAACATAAAAGCCCCCGTCCGTCTAAAAGCATTCAGACATGGGCTCTTTCTCAATGCAGTGTTTCTCAAACAAGACCATAGTCCCTTCATCAGATACTCTATATGACTGTTTCATGATTTACGACTGCAATAACAAAACTGACTAAAATTGGGATTGTGTACCACTTACCTTAGAAGGGTTTGACGCTCAGTGTTGTACCACCAGGCATGAACGGGCAGGCAGCCGAACTCAGTGAACGTGAGGAGGTAATCATCTGTAAGGAGTGTGCATGGACATCATAATAAAGTGTGCAGAGATGATACAAACCACTAGCTATGTGAACAGCATACCGATGGATTTATGGCAAGGTTTTGATTATATTTCTTAAGTCTCTCATGCTAAGGGAATTTAGCAGTGAATGTAAATAATAGTCCTTATTTAGTCGGAGGTTTTCTAGAGTATCCGTCATTCACTCACCGTGAGGCTCTGCCACTGTTCCTGACCAGTTGTTGACCAGCAACCCTTCTGCAGGAGCGGAAAGGCTCCCAATGATCACCTGTGATTGGAACTTGGCATCCCTGGGGATCTCCATTGGCTTCCAGGGATCCTTAAAGTGGACCTTCTCACAGGTTTGGTTATGGCGGAAGATTTGGTAAGCTATACCCTGAGAAGTTGTATAATAGACACATCGTCAGAATGCTTTTTATTTTTGGATGGAAATTGTCTTCACACTATATCATCATCCAGTACAACCCCCTGAATAACAATGATAATGTATAGAATATGTGTCTGTAAGATCAAACCTCTTTATAAAGAAGAAGGGTGTCTCTGTAGGTGGTGTGGTTGTCCTGGTCCAGAAGAAGTCGGAGGTGTACCCTCTCTTCAAAAGCATCATAAGAGAATTTCTCAACACCAAAAGTTTTCTCCTTGAGGATCGTCTGTTTGAATGTGTGATAGAAAATACACACATGATACCATTCAGAGATTATTTATAAAGAAAAGCATGCATATTTCATTTGAACATGAAAGATACAATATCAGGATATCTTTTAGTGCTCATCTCAATTAAATTAAATCATACTGCAGTATATACACAGTAGCTCTTATTTATACAGCCAAATAAAATCACAGAATGGTCTTGGGTGCCGTAAAAACCTAGTACAAGTATGAGGAAGAATCTTTCAAAGGTAGTGGTTTGTAAAAAAAGACAACGTGTAGAGATTTCTCTGGTGAACTTGATATATTTTTAAAGACTTACCAGTGCCATACTGCCCTCGACCAAAGGTGGGGATTCTTTCATGTGAAAGACATACATTTGTCATATTGCAGTAATAAAAACAGGTAGAAAATGATTTCCCAAATAGAGATGCGATCTGGCATTCTTCATGCTATTTGCGTGTCTAGGCTATAGACAATATGTTTAGTGTTATTTGATTAACATTGTGGCGGTGCATTTAGTTGGTTATTCAAAAATTGTCTCAATAAGGAATTTTAGTTTTTCACACTTACTGCATGGATGAGGTCGTTCTGCCAAGCTCCCAACAGCCAGACACAGGCTGATGGAAAACAGAAGGTAGGCTTGCATGGTGTGGTTCTAAGGTTGGTCTAACGTGTGCAGTTGTAACGGCAGCAGCTTGCTCTCCTTCAGCGGTCCTCTCTGACTCACCCTCGTATTCAAGGGCTTCTTATACACACCTCTTTTAATCGAACTCCACCTCCATGTTTTCTCTCTCACTGAGAGAATGGTACAAGGCCAAGCAGAAGGTCATGTGCGAGTCATGAAACATCCATAAAATAAGTAGACTGTGTGTGTGTGTGTGTTTTGTTTGACAGAACATAAAACCATTCGAGGCTTACACATACAGGTGTCCCATGGACTAACAAAGTTAATTACCTTATCTAACCTAGGTACCATGACTGTGGCCCATCTCCTGTACACATTAACTCAAATAGACCCTAAAAGCAGCAAACAAGCATTTTTAGCAGTAATACTGTGCAATAGTGCCCACAGACATTCGGTGTCAACCTTCTTCAGTGTGTGTATGTTAAATACAAATGTATTAAAGTTGCCAAATAATACAAAACAATAAAATGTACATGTACAAATAAAATTTAAAACTTTATCAAGCAGTTTTTTTTTATTGGTTTCAATTCTCACGAACACAATGCAACAACACAGAGTTGGAGAAAAAAAGTCAGTTTGAGAGTGCAAAACATGTCTTCCATTATGTTCTTGAGAATTGAAACCAATACAATACAATACAATACAACACAATACAATACACACAAACACAGAAAGTGCAATATCATGTCATCCTAGGGGCAATGAACTTTACAATTATAGCTGCTTGTGATAAACCAATACATGAATAAAGTCATACATAGTCGTATACCATTTATTTTTTAAAGAGATGTGAGTATAAAACGTCATGTGGGCTTGATAAAGTCATTATGGTTTCACCATAGGACACTATTCTGTACAGTATGTCTATCTAGACAATGCATCGGAGCTACTCTCCTTTCAGATCCTTTCATCTATCTTCTTCATTGAAAGGTTTACCTTTAGGCAATACATTTATGTGATTAGTGGAATGTGTACACTGAGTATACAAAACATTAAGAACACCTGCTCTTTCCATGACATAGACTGACCAGGTGAACGCTATTATCCCTTATTTATGCCGGGGGGCTTAACTTGGCTGGCCAGGCACCTGTAGGCTGACTTCAGTCGTCAGTTGAACGGTGTTTCCTCCAACACATTGGTGCAGCCGGCTTCCGGGTTAAGCGGGCGGGTGTTAAGGAGCGAGGCTTGGCGGGTCATGTTTCGGAGGACGCATGACTCGACCTTCGCCTCTCCCAAGCACGTTGGGGAGTTGCAGTGATTAGGATTAGGATTTTTAAGCCTTGAGACAATTGAGACATGGATTGTGTATGTGTGCCATTTAGAGGGTGAATGGGCAAGACAAAAGATTTAAGTACCTTTGAACGGGGTATGGTAGTAGGTGCTAGGCGCACTGGTTTGTGTCAAGAACTGCAACGCTCAATATTTTCCTGTGTATCAGGAATGTCCACCACCCAAAGGACATCTAGCCAACTTGACACAACTGTGGGAAGTATTAGAGTCAACAGGGGTCAACGCTTTCGACACCTTGTAGAATCCATACCCCGAAGAATTTAGGTTGTTCTGAGGGCATCTCAATATTATGAAGGTGTTCCTAATATTTGGTATACTCAGTGTATATTGGAGTTTGGGCTCTACGGTTACTGTTAATGACAATATGCTCATTCTTGGGAAAATGACTAAGTGGAAAGGCATGCACTATTGCATTGTATTACTGCTAAAAATCCTTGATTGCTGCCCCTAGAGTCTATTTGTGTTAATGTGTACAGGAGATGGGCCACAGTCATGATACCTAGTGTATGTTTCCGCATTCTCCAAAAATGGTAGCCAGAGGGTTTGAGTATTCTTTGATTCATGGCTTGTACTGATACTATGGTTTATTAATGGAGGAAATGAAGGCACATTGCCCAGTACTGATGGTTTTCTTTCTAAATTGAGACATACACAATGCACAACTGAAATTGAGTGGAGGTTATGGAGCAGGGAGGTTGTTAGGAATGTCTCCATGTCTTTAAACAACCTTTATATTGTCTAGGGATTGTTTGAGTAGTTTATCATGACATATTGTATGAATCCTTTTCCTGCAGTCGAATGACCAGAAGCCCCCTCTAGTGGCCCCTTGGGTGCGATTGTATTAATATTTAAAATAATTTCATAATAAACATTATTTAACAGTCAAACAGGCACTCAGCCAGCCAAATCCCAAGTTGAGATCTTTATCAGCCTTTCTCCCCTCCAACACAAGGCCATTAATCACATAGATCAATGTCAAAAGCGCAGAAAAACTGAGAACCTCAACTCTGAGAACTGCTTTTTCCAATACAAACAAAATTACCAACTTTAAAAGTGGATTAAAAAAATACAGATATATTTTCCCTGCTCACATGTCAACCATTGGAACCCATGCACATCCGGTTTGATCACAACAATACATTTTCCAATAAACCACCAATAAGCCATTGGTTAAAAAACAGTTGCTGTTTTGTTGCTGTCACGTTCCTGACCTATTTATGTTAGTTTTTGTGTGTTAGTTGGTCAGGACGTGAGGTTGGGTGGGCATTCTATGTTATCTGTTTCTATGTTGGTTTCGGTTTGCCTGGTATGGCTCTTGATTAGAGGCAGGTGGTTTGCGTTTGCCTCTAATTAAGAGTCATATTTAGGTAGGGCATTCTCACTGTTTGTTTGTGGGTGATTGTCTCCTGTGATGTCTTCGTCGTTGTCGATGTTATTCACTTTCGGAGCTGTTTGGCTGTTCGTGTGTTTTGATGTAACGTTCCTGTTCGTGAGTTTACGTTTGTCTATGTAAGTTTATGTTCAGGTTCCGTTCGTTACGTTTTGTTATTTTGTAAGTTTTGAAAGTGTTTTGTTTTTGTTTAGTCGACGTCTTATTTGTAATAAAGATGGCTTATTTCCCTGACTCCGCATTTTGGTCAGAAGATCCTTCTCTCCTCACCTCATCTGAGGATGAGGAGAGCGTCACCCGTAACAGAATCACCCACCAAGCTAAGACCAAGCGGCAAAGGGAAACTAAACGGAGTAAGGGACAGGAGAGAAAGGATTTCTGGACATGGGAGCAAATAATGAATGGAGAAGGTCCCTGGGCTAAGGCAGGAGAAAATCGCCGTCCCAAAGCTGAGCTGGAGGCACGGAGGAGAGCAGAGGCTACCGGGGAGAGGAACCGGAGCTATGAGGGAACGCGTCTGGCACGGAAGCCAAAAAAGCCCGTGAGTAATTCCCAAAAAATTCTTGGGGGGGGGCTAGGAGATAGTGGGCCAAGGGCAGGTAGGAGACCTGCGCCCACTTCCCAGGCTTACCGTGGAGAGCGGGAGTACGGGCAGGCGCCGTGTTACGCAGTAGAGCGCACGGTGTCTCCTGTACGAGTGCATAGCCCAGTGCGGGTTATTCCACCTCCCCGCACTGGGAGGGCTAGATTGGGTATTGAGCCAGGTGTCATGAGGCCGGCTCAACGCGTCTGGTCTCCAGTGCGTCTCCTCAGGCCGGCATACATGGCACCTGCCTTACGCATGGTTTCCCCGGTTCGCCTACATAGGCCGGTGCGGGTTATTCCACCTCCCCGCACTGGTCGGGCAACCGGGAGCATTCAACCAGGTAAGGTTGGGCAGGTTCAATGCTCAAGAGTGCCAGTACGCCTCCACGGTCCGGTATTTCCGGCACCACCTCCCCGCCCCAGCCTAGTACCTACAGTGTATACACTACGCACTAGGCTACCAGTGCGTATCCTGAGCCCTGTTCCTCCTCCACGCACTCTCCCTGTAGTGCGTGTATCTAGCCCGGTGCCTCCAGTTCCGGCCCCACGCACTAAGCTACCAGTGCGTCTCCAGAGCCCTGTACACACTGTATATTCTCCCCCTACTAATCCTGATGTGCTTGTCCTCAGCCCGGCGTCACCAGTGCCGGTACCACGCATCAGGGATAGAGTAGGCTTTGAGAATACAGTGTGCCCTGTCCCTGCTCCCCGCACTAGTAGGAAGGTGCTTGTCATTAGCACGGTGCCTCCAGTTCTGGCACCACGCACCAGGTCTACAGTGCGCCATATCCGGCCAGAGCCATCCGTCTCCCCAGCGCCATCTGAGCCATCCGTCTCCCCAGCGCCATCTGAGCCATCCGTCTCCCCAGCGCCATCTGAGCCATCCGTCTCCCCAGCGCCATCTGAGCCATCCGTCTCCCCAGCGCCGTCTGAGCCATCCGTCTGCCAGGAGCCTGCAAAGCCGCCCGTCTGCCATGAGCCTGCAAAGCCGCCCGTCTGCCATGAGCCTACAGAGCCGTCAGCCAGACAGGAGCCGCTAGAGCCATCAGCCAGACAGGAGCCGCTAGAGCCGTCAGCCAGACAGGATCTACCAGAGCCGCCAACCAGACAGGATCTGCCAGAGCCGCCAACCAGACAGGATCTGCCAGAGCCGCCAACCAGACAGGATCTGCCAGAGCCGCCAACCAGACAGGATCTGCCAGAGCCGCCAACCAGACAGGATCTGCCAGAGCCGCCAGCGAGCCATGAGCAGCCAGAGCCGCCAGAGCGCCATGAGCAGCCAGAGCCGTCAGAGCGCCATGAGCAGCCAGAGCCGTCAGAGCGCCATGAGCAGCCAGAGCCGTCAGAGCGCCATGAGCGTCGAGAGCCGTCAGCCTGCCATGAGCGTCGAGAGCCGTTAGCCTGCCATGAGCGTCGAGAGCCGTCAGCCTGCCATGAGCGTCGAGAGCCGTCAGCCTGCCATGAGCGTCGAGAGCCGTCAGCCAGCCATGAGCATCGAGATTTGTCAGTCAGCCATGAGCTGTCCTTCAGCCTGAAAAGGCTGGATACCCAGAACTGCCCATCAGTCCAGAGCTGTCTCTCTGTCCGGAGCTGCCTTTCAGTCCGGAGTTGCCCCTCTATCCTAATCTCCCTCTCTATCTTCATCTATCTCTATATTCTTATCTATCCCTCTTTCTTGATTTATCTCTCTGTCCCGGTGTTGTCCCTATTAGATATGCTGTTAAGGGAATTTTGTGGGGGTCAAAAGAGGGTGGACATTCTTGGAGGGAGGAAGTTAGGATGGATTATGGTGGGGTGGGAACCGCGCCCCGAGCCTGAACCACCACCGTGGTTAGATGCCCACCCAGACCCTCCCCTAGACTTTGTGCTGGTGCGTCCGGAGTTCGCACCTTGTGGGGGGGGTACTGTCACGTTCCTGACCTATTTATGTTAGTTTTTGTGTGTTAGTTGGTCAGGACGTGAGGTTGGGTGGGCATTCTATGTTATCTGTTTCTATGTTGGTTTCGGTTTGCCTGGTATGGCTCTTGATTAGAGGCAGGTGGTTTGCGTTTGCCTCTAATTAAGAGTCATATTTAGGTAGGGCATTCTCACTGTTTGTTTGTGGGTGATTGTCTCCTGTGATGTCTTCGTCGTTGTCGATGTTATTCACTTTCGGAGCTGTTTGGCTGTTCGTGTGTTTTGATGTAACGTTCCTGTTCGTGAGTTTACGTTTGTCTATGTAAGTTTATGTTCAGGTTCCGTTCGTTACGTTTTGTTATTTTGTAAGTTTTGAAAGTGTTTTGTTTTTGTTTAGTCGACGTCTTATTTGTAATAAAGATGGCTTATTTCCCTGACTCCGCATTTTGGTCAGAAGATCCTTCTCTCCTCACCTCATCTGAGGATGAGGAGAGCGTCACCCGTAACAGTTGCGCTATGAGCTACTGGCGTTCTGTGCTTTTGTATTGATCTGGTTAACTATTGGATACGTCTTTGTCATTCAACAGTATCACCTTAAGTCTATCCTGATGGTATTTGAGTAATTTTCAAAAAAACTGTTTTCTTTATGCGGTATTGTGTGTAGATTGATGAGGAACAAATTGTATTTAATCCATTTTAGAATAAGGCTGTAATGTAACACAATGTGGAAAAAGTCAAGGGCTCTGAATACTTTCCGAATGCACTGTATACTGTACATAGCCAGCACTGCCTATCCCCCACCGAAATGCTTTGACCCAGATAGTTTGCTGTTCAGCGCGTAGTCTTGTTAAGGTGGAAGGCACATTCGAGCAGGCATGGGATGGCCATATATAGAGTATATAGAGTGATGAGGAGGAGGAGTCAACCATGTCCTGAAGCGTTGTTTTGCCAACTTAGCGACTTTGCCGAGTGGCGCAGCGGTCTAAGGCACTGCATCTCAGCACTAGAGGTGTCACTACAGACACCCTGGTTCGAATCCAGGCTGTATCACAACCGGCCTTGATTGGGAGTCCAAAAGGGTGGCGCACAATTGGACCAGCGTCGTCCGTGTTTGGCTGTTGTAGGCCGTCATTGGAAATAAGAATTTGTTCTTAACTGACTTGCCTAGTTAAATAAAGGTTATGTTAGTGAGTATTCAGAACCCTCTAGCGACACATTTTCAAAAAAAAGACTAGTGACTTTTTATGGTGCAATTTGAGACTTTTGAAGACTGATGTGAAAGCACATATCGTTCTTACTCTTCTCAACTGAGCAGCGGGTACTACCGTGGGCCCCACCCCCATCCCAAAGCACTTCACAGGCGGCCCAATCCTGTGGGAGTAAATAAGACACATAGATGACACATAGACGTATAGGACAGCTGAACATTAAAAACAGACCACAGGAAGACAGGGAGACACATAGGCGCCTAAGACAATTGGACACACTAAGGATAGGGGAAACACAGAGTCTGCGGATTCCAATAAAGGCAAACAAAACAAAGAGTACATTGACACATTAATGAAAGGAAGAGACACATGGTCTGCTGACACACTAATGATAGAGGGACCCATAGTCAGCTGCTTCTAAAAAGACGTAGGCCTATAGGATAGATAGACATATATTATTTTTGGACAAGCAAGGGTCTGGCCACTATTATAATCTAACTGAAAGCAGATATGGGCGTTAGTAGGCGTGAACAAGAAGGAAGCCTGAACTAAAAAGATAATGGTGGCAGAGAAATTAGGGGAATAATGTTTATTTGCATATGGGTTGGACCCATATGCTATATGTGTATAAATACAGGAGCCGGGGCTCTGGGAAGTGTGTGTTCCGCGGACCATTCCAGGCTTGCTACAATCTGTATTAAAAGCCTATTTGATTTCACAAGTTCTTGAAAGCGTTATATTTGAACCAAATTTCCACGACAATCCTCGCGCAGCAGTCCCTCCCAGCTGCAGTCAGAGCAGGAGATGTTCACCCCTCCCTGTCCAGACTGCAAATGAATCGCGCATATGGTAAGCAGCTGCTGGCTGATCCCGCCCTAGCCTACATTCAGGGTGGGATTGAAATGTAAAATGGTCTTTGTCTAAAATAAATCACTGCACAAAAATAAATCCCTGCATTTGACTCACACAGCCTCAGTCACTTACTCACCTTGTCCACTGTGTGTGTGCCTCTGTGACATAAGCTAAACATCTAGCTGGCTAGCTCATCATGTCTCAGTCTAAACTGTACACTAAAAAATACAGAAAGGAGTGGGAATCAAAACCTGAATTCAAAGGCTGGTTGAAGCCGTTTATTGGAGATGATACACGGGCATATACTGCCTGTATTGTAAGGCTGATTTCTACACCAAACTTAGGGATGTAAAAAAACACATGACTCAAAAACATACTCAAAAACATACTCAAAAGGCAAAGCCTTATAACAGTTCCACCCAAAACAAGCTGCCATTTATAGTTAAAAAAATTGACTTCAAAAAAGGCTGAGGCCACCATGGCATTAGCTATCGCTGAACACTGTTCCATGCTGGCATGTGATTACATTGGAGAAGCATGTAGAGCTGCTTTCTCAGACTCCACTGCTGCTACCCACTTCAAAATGCACAGGACAAAGTGCACAGAAATTATTAATGGTGTTCTAGCACCATACTTTCTGAAAAAGTTGGTCGCAGATGTGGGTGACCAGCGTTTCAGCCTCCTCCTCGATGAGGTAAGTGTTTCTAAGTGCCTGGGGGTTGTGATAAGGTACTTTAGTGACACCAGGCAGACAATTGTATCAACATTTCTGGGGCTTGTTGAGTTGGATGGAGGAGATGCCAAATCTATAGCCCGTGCTGTTGTGGCTTTCCTCGAGAAGTGTTGTCTTAAAAAAGAGAAACTCCTGGGGAAAGGGACTGACAATGCCTCTGTTATGACGGGGATTAATAATGGGGTCCATAAAGCGCTGAAGGATGAGTATGGCCTCAAATACCTGGTTCTTATTTGCTGTGTGTGCCACTCTCTGCAGCTTACTCATTTGTAGTTCTAAACAAATTTAGGGTGTTTTTTACTCACTTTTTGTCTCTCCCACGACGTTATTCCGCTCTCCTACAGCGTCCATCACAATTACATGCACATGACCAATAATACAAATTATGCGATGACGTCATTTTGCGACTTCTAGCGACTTTTAGGTCAAAGTCAATAGCTACTTTCCTTACTGAGGAGTTGGCAACACTGCTAAAGCGGATTCACCATTCAATTTCTGTATTCAGGGTTCACTCAAACATTGTTCTAAACTTTGTTTTAGTATTGACAGTTACAGCTGATTTCAGGATTGTATATCGATTTGCTTATTAATTTCACTCTCTGAATTGTTTAATCAAACTTTTCACCACCAGCTCTTGACATCATGGCGTAAAACTACAATCTGTCTCTTGAATTATTCTAGTGTGCACATGTGCATTAGGCCCAAGCTCGTTTTAACCGGTTTTCCCTGGCTTAACTTGCTGTCTAGCTGAAATAGGCTAGTTTTCGTCCTGATTCCCAGACTCTATAAACACTGCACCCTCAACTTCTAAAAATCTTTACTAGTTATACAATCATGTAACTACGACATTTGCTGGAAAGAAACTTGAGAATTCGGTATTGTTTTATTGTTTTGTTGAATAGTCATGGCTATTTCAAGACAACCGTGGCGAAGGATATCATTGCTACTTAACGAGGCTCCAAGTTCAGTTTTGAGATCCACCGGCGTCATTGTCATTGGCATAGGCCTAGCTGGACATTTCTGACTGGTCTTGGAACTGTGACAGGCTGTCCCTGCTTGGTTCACTGGGATATGTACTGATTTTGCCAACAAGGCCATATAAATACAGTATGTACACAGTCTTGTACCCTTAACCTTTTTTTAACTGACTATTGTATTTGTTGATTAAATATGACTTTATTAATATAATGAGTAATACAGGAATGTCATAAGTTAATTGACAATAGAACACCCGAGAAAATAGCAACTCTACAGATCGCAACGACTACAATGAATGGCAAAATTAATTCCTTGACACTAAGGGCTCCCGAGTGGCACAGGGGTCTAAGGCACTGCATCTCAGTGCTAGAGGTGTCATTACAGACCCTGGTTTGATCCCGGGCTGTATCACAACCGGCTGTGATCAGGAGTCCCACAGTGTGGTGCACATTTGGCCCAGTGTCGTCTGGGATAGGGGTGGGTTTGGCCACGGTAGACCATCATTGTAAGATAAAAATTTGTCTTGAACTGACTTGCCTAGTTAAATAAAAAAAACAAGGGGTGGACAGAGTTTAATTTTAATCAGGACGAGGCAAAGATCTACTTAAATTAATCCAGATTTTAAATAATTGCTTTCTTTGACTTGCTTAGCTTCAGATCAATTACTTCTAGACTAGGGCATCCCAGTAAGTAAGGTATAACCAGTTAATCGTTGTGAAGCATAATTAGATGAACTACAGTACATTCTGAAAGTATTCCACAGTTTCTTACGTTCAGCCTTATTCTAAAGTTGATTAAATTGATTTTTTCCCCCTCATCAATCTACACACAATACAATAATGACAAAGTGAAAACATGTTTAAATGTATTTTTGCAAATGTATTAAGAGATAAAAACAGAAATAACTTATTTACATAAGTATTCAGACCCTTTGCTATGAGACTCAAAATTGATTGTGTTGGGGCATAGATCTGGGGAAGGGTACTAAAAAATGTCTGCAGCATTGAAGGTCCCGAAGAACACAGTGGCCTCCATCATTCTTAAATGGAAGAAGTGTGGAACCACCTAGGTTCTTCCTAGAGCTGGCCGCCCGTACAAACTGAGCAATCGGGGTGAAGGGCCTTGGTCAGGGAGGTAATCAAGAACCCGATGGTCCCTCTGACAGAGCTCTAGAGTTACTCTGTTGAGATGGGAGAACCTTCCAGAAGGACAACCATCTCTGCAGCACTTCACCACTCAGGCCTTTATGGTAGAGTAGCCAGACGGAAGCCACTCCTCAGTGAAAGGCATGACAGCCTGCTTGGAGTTTGCCAAAAGACATCTAAAAGGACTCTCATACCATAAGAAACAAGAATTTCTGGTCTGATGAAACCAAGATTAAACTCTTTGGCCAGAATGCCAACCGTCACGTCTTGAGGAAGCCTTGCACCATCCCTACGGTGAAACATGGTGGCAGCATTATGCTGTGGGGATGTTTTTCAGTGACAGGGACTGGGAGACTAGTCAGGATCAAGGCAAAGATGAACGGCGCAAAGTACAGAGAGAACAAAGGTTAACCTTCCAACAGGATAACGACCCTAAGAACACAGCATGGACAACACAGGAGTGGCTTCGGGATAAGTCTCTGAATGTCCTTGAGTGGCCCAGCCAGAGCCCGGACTTGAACCCGATCGAACATCTCTGGAAAGATCTGAAAATAGCTGTGCAGCGACGCTCCCCATCCAACCTGACAGAGCTTGAGTGGATCTGCAGAGAAGAATGTGAGAAACTCCCCAAATGCAGGTGTGCCAAGCTTTTAGCGTCATACCCAAGAAGACTCAAAGCTGTGATCGCTGCCAAAGGTGCTTCAACAAAGTACCGAGTAAACAGTCTGAATACTGAATACAAGTAAATGTGATATTTCAGTTTTGTATTTTTTATACATTTTATACACTAAAATAAAATGTTTAAAATGTTTTTTCTTTGTCATTATGGGGTATTGTGTGTAGATTGATGAGGGGGAAAAAACATTTTAGAATAAGGCTGTAACGTAACAAAATGTGGAAAAAGTCAAGGGGTCTGAATACTTTCCGAATGCACTGAATGTGCACTTGGTGCTGACCTGAGGACGCTTCAAAAAACAGGGATGGGACACTAATACATTGTGTGAAATTGGAGCAAGTCACCTAAATCAAATAATTGATGGATGTAAAAGAAAACGTTCAAAGAATTTCAGTGAAACCACACAATTATCGAGAACAAACAGCATGACTAATCAACAGGAAAAAGAAAAAGAATGTCTGTACAATCATTTGTAATGAATTCAACTCAAATGAACAATGAAACAAAAGGAGTCTACAACAACTTCCGGTACTGTATTTATTGTTGGCCCACTTTTACAAATCAGAGTCACTTTCAAATTGGAGTTTTCTGTGTAACACAACACAGTGGTGCCTAAATGTATTTGTGTGAAAGAAATGTAACACAAACAACATCATAGATCATTATTAATATATTTTCTATATTGTCTTGTCTTTCTAAGGTCCTGTGGAAAAACATCTAACCTACTTAAAGAAGACAAATTCTGTTGCTCGTAGGGAGAGTTTCAAGACTGGTGGCGGTCCCCCAGTAAGACCAGGGACAGATGAGCTGGGACCGAGATCATTCATAGCCAGCAACCCCTGGGTTAGTGCTGCATAGCCACATTTTCAGTCAATGCAAACACAACATTATTTAGGATATCTAGTTCATTCAAATGGTGTACTGACTCGCTTTTGAAGAAATCCTGAACATGCTGCAAAGCAGTTGTGTTCCCACAGGTACCTTGTTTTTTGTGTCTGTAGGATATCCAGGGCTTAAAAACGAATATAGACATAACTACTAGACAGTTACAAAATGCTATTTATTTGACCTTTCAGGAAAGACGGCCTCTGTGATGCAAACTCTCTCCTGGATGACCAAGAAGAGAAGTACCACTACTCACCGCAACTGTGTCCCTGACCAGAGCTCCCATTTACATGCCGATAAAAACATCCAGAGGTATCTGTACAGCCCCTTTACTGTGACATGAACCCAGGTTATCTGTACAGCCCCTTTACTGTGACATGAACCCAGGTTATCTGTACAGCCCCTTTACTGTGACATGAACCCAGGTTATCTGTACAGCCCCTTTACTGTGACATGAACCCAGGCTATCTGTACAGCCCCTTTACTGTGACATGAACCCAGGCTATCTGTACAGCCCCTTTACTGTGACATGAACCCCAGGCTATCTGTACAGCCCCTTTACTGTGACATGAACCCAGGTTATCTGTACAGCCCCTTTACTGTGACATGAAACCAGGTTATCTGTACAGCCTCTTTACTGTGACATGAACCCAGGCTATCTGTACAGCCCCTTTACTGTGACATGAACGCAGGCTATCTGTACAGCCCCTTTACTGTGACATGAACCCAGGCTATCTGTACAGCCCCTTTACTGTGACATGAACCCAGGCTATCTGTACAGCCCCTTTACTGTGACATGAACCCAGGCTATCTGTACAGACCCTTTACTGTGACATGAACCCCAGGCTATCTGTACAGCCCCTTTACTGTGACATGAACCCAGGCTATCTGTACAGCCCCTTTACTGTGACATGAACCCAGGCTATCTGTACAGCCCCTTTACTGTGACATGAACCCAGGCTATCTGTGCAGCCTCTTTACGCTTCAATCACACCGACAGCGTCATTGCATTTTGGTACACCACAATTACATTCATTTCCAATGAAACACTGCGTTTGCCTTGCAGCATTGCGTTGCAGAGGCAGTTGCAGTGCGTTCTGTGTGGTGCAGACGTTGGATTTATCCAATGAAACACTGCGTTTGCCTTGCAGCATTACGTTGCAGAGGCAGTTGCAGTGCGTTCTGTGTGGTGCAGACGTTAGATTTATCGAACGTATGCGTCAAACTATGTGTAGACGGCTTGACAGAAATAGTATCAGAAGGTGAATGTTGAACTTTTGATGCATGCATATCCAGATGATGCTGCATACTATTTTGTGCAATGACGCTGTTGGTCTGTTCGAAGCGTTACTGTGACATGAACACGGGTTATCTGTATTCCTCTTGTCTGTCTTTTGTTCTGTATTTATTGAGTGTGTGTCTGAGTAAAGCTGGAACAAATGAGTTGTGGCCCTGTGTTCAGAACTGCTACTAGGAAATAGATGTTATTTCTTTTTGGAGAAGGGATTTGCCTGACCTGTGCATTGACCCCTCCCCTAGATGTAGTGATGAAGTTGTTGTTGGTGATATAAGTTGATGTGTACAAGAGATCACAGAGTGCGAAGCCTCCTCACTGCTGATTGGTCAGTTCAGTGAAGTGAGATCCTTATCTCTGCTTCTGGGCTGATGCCTGTTGGAAAGGGGGGGGGGGGGGGGAGTGAGCTGGGGCCTTTTATGGCCCTGCATCTGGGATCATGTCAGATAGTGACATGATGAGAGAGGGCCTACCTGTAAGATATTTTGTTAATAGTGCTATAAATGTACTTCTATTTGAAGAGGTTTGTGACCATTCAGGGGCCTAATCATATTTTTTTATTTAACCAGGTAAGTTGCCTGAGAACACATTCTCATTTACAGCAACAACCTGAGGAATAGTTATATCAAATCAAATCCAGTTTATTTGTCACGTGCGCCGAATACAACAGGTGTAGGTAGACCTTACTGTGAAATACTTACTTACAGGCCAGGGCGGCTATTCTCAAGACCAACTCCAGGTATTGTCGCCGGACCCCAGCTCCAGGCAGAGTGTATGGCTGTCCACACGGGACCTGCCCCTCTGAGTAGAGTCCCGCAAACTGTCACCCCGTTTTATTGGTCCTTTTCCCATCGCCAGAGTCCTGAGTTCCACTGCTGTCCATCTCATGTTACCCCGTACCCTCCGTATTCACCCTACGTTCCATGTGTCTTGAATTAAACCCATGTCTCTCAGTTCTTTCTGTTCCCAGCCCCCCCCCCCCCCCCCCCTCTCCCTGTGTCATTGATGGCCATCCAGCATACACGTGAGACGTCTCCTGGGTGTTCGACCACGGGGCAGGGGTTTCCTGTACCTGGTTGACTGGGAGGGTTATGGCCCGGAGGAGAGGTGCTGGGTTCCCGCTAGAGGGATCCTGGATCCAGCCCTCATCACCGACTTCCACCGCCGACACTCCGGTCAACCAGGTTCACCTGTCCTCGTTATTGTCTCCACCCCCTCCAGGCATCACTTGTTTTCCCCGTTCATCCTTGTGTTTCCTGTCTCTCTGTGTCAGTTCGTCTTGTATGTCCTACCAGCTTTTTTTCCTTTCTTTTTTTTCTCCTTTTTCTAGTCCTCCTGGTTTTTACCTTTGCCTGTTCTGGACTCTGTACCCGCCTGCCCTGACCACTCTGCCTGGCCTGACCTCGAGCCTGTCTGCCACTCTGTACCTCCTGGACTCTGAACTGGTTATGACCTTTTTGCCTGGTTATGACCATTCTCTTGCCTATTCCCTTTGGATTTATTAAACATCTTAAACTCCAACCATCTGCTTCCTGTGTCTGCATTTGGGTCTCGCCTAGTGTCACGATAGGCCTAATAGCAGAGGGTTAGGTTCCATTGCCACACCTGTCTCTCTCTGTGTGTTTTTTACAAGAGAACATGCGTGTCAATGGGCATGCACAGTCTGGGTATATTTGTCAGATTACAAAGCAGAACACATGGATAATCATGTCTTCTATCAAATAGTTAATAAACAAGGCTTCTTGACCATGAGGGGTAAACTACAAAGCCAGATCAATTAATTAGCCAGCCAACTTCCCAAACTATACTAAATTAAGGTTTTAGTTTTTAGGAAGATAAGAATGAAATGGGCATGGTCTAAGTGTCTCAACAACCTAAAACACGTCTACGTTTAGCTAAGAGGTGAACCAGAAAAACAGTTATTTTTGGTTGTTTAACAAAGTTAGCTGGATAACTCATTGATCTTGCTCTGTAGTTTACCCTCAAGCTGATGGTAACATGATGAGGTAATGCTATAGCCCTATTTATTCTCCCAGAGTTCCACTCTCCACCTGCCGATGGACTGACAACCACTCACCAACAGGGCCTCTTTTCCCCGCAAGTGAATCATGTCTGAAAGTCAAAGCATACTGTAAATACAAGATCATGACAATGTTCTCAGTGACTGAGGAGACAGACGTTCGTTCAGTTGTATAATCTTAAGAACGAGGTTGAGTTGTCCCTGACAACGGATGCTCTGGCTTTCCATATTGACTGTAATGCTGCCTAGATACTTGTTTTAATAGTGCTTTTGACCTTTTGACCTTGCAAAGAAGTGCAAAGCAGATGTACAGGAACAGAAAGCACAGAGATGCCAAAATGATCTGAACAGTTGAAGGAAGCATGGAGAAACATCGCACACCATATTCCCTTGAAAGCAATCACTTCTCTCTCTCTTAATAGCCGCAAGTCAGATTAGAGTTGCCAAGGATGTGAAAAGTCAGCAAATACAATTCAAGCAAAATAAAAATGGTGAAAATTGGTTATACTTTTCTTCAACCCTTCATTAGCCTTCATAACACTGTCATAATGGTGACATTACAGACACATGTGTTATCCCTGCAGAGGCTGGCAGTATGGGACAATGCATGCAAGATGTGTGTGAGTGAGTTGAACAAGTTGCAATATAGATTTTTAAATTAGTTGAAAAAGTAGACAACAATAAAAGCAATATTTTAAATAGGATCATATCAATACTGGTATATTCCAAGAAGTCCTCCAACAGTATATTTTCCAGAACCGCTGGCTTGTTTTAAACTTGGTTTGACAGATGTGAAATAGTATGACGCACATGTTTCAAGTTTTAGCATGTCACGTTTGACCAGAGAGAACTAACGCCACATAAAAACTGATCGTTGATATGGGTCATAAGGGAAATAAACGTATTAGCGATGATGAAAGCCAGATGAATGTCTTGTAAATGTCTTGTAAAAATGTCTTGCGAAATAAGTAAATTGTTGTTTTGACACTGAACCACGCTCATTAACACTTGTATCTCTGTTTCATGTACAGCACAACAGCCTAAGCTATACACAAGCAGTGTCCCTTGCACACAGATAGTTTTATAGACTAGTTTGTATGAACAAGGCAACATTTTTCATAACTCTTAACTCTGTGTGTAGCAGAGAACGAACAGCCTTTCCCCTGGTTTCTACGGTTCCATATCTAAAGATTTCTGAGAAATGGCACACTAGACACAAAAATACTACCCTTTACTATAGAATACTACAGTACTTACTATAGGATTATAAAATAAACTGTTGTGTACTGTAGAATACTATACTACACACAGTAGTATCCTTCTAACGTGTAATACTTACAGTTGAAGTCGGAAGTTTACATACAGCTTGGAAAATTCCAGAAAATTATGTCATGGCTTTAGAAGCGTCTGATGGACTAATTGACATAATTTCAGTCAATTGGAGGTGTACCTGTGGATGTATTTCAAGGCCTACCTTCAAACTCAGTGCTTCTTTGCTTGACATCACAGGGAAAACAAAAGAAATCAGCCAAAAATGTCAGACCTCCACAAGTCTGGTTCATCCTTGGGAGCAATTTCCAAACGCCTGAAGGTACCACGTTCATCTGTACAAACAATAGTACGCAAGTATAAACACCATGGGACCACTCAGCCGTCATGCTGCTCAGGAAGGAGACGCGTTCTGTCTCTTAGAGATTAACGTACTTTGTTGTGAAAAGGGCAAATCAATCCCAGAACAACAGCAAAGGACCTTGTGAAAATGCTGGAGGAAACAGGTACAAAAGTATCTATATCCACATTAAAACGAGTCCTATATCGACATAACCTGAAAGGCCGCTCAGCAAGGAAGAAGTCAGAGCTCCAAAACCACCATATTAAAGCCCGACTACGGTTTGCAACTGCACATGGGGACAAAGATCATACTTTTTGGGGAAATGTCCTCTGGTCTGATGAAACAAAAATAGAACTGTTTGGCCATAATGACCATTGTTATGTTTGGAGTAAAAAGTGGGAGGCTTGCAAGCCGAAGAACACCATCCAACCGTGAAGCACGGGGGTGGCAACAACGTGTTGTGGGAGTGCTTTGCTGCAGGAGGGACTGGTGCACTTCACAAAATAGATGGCATCATGAGGTAGGACAATTATGTAGATATATTGAAGCTACATCTCAAGACCTCAGTCAGGAAGTTAAAGCTTGGCCACAAATGGATCTTCCAAATGGACAATGACCAAGCATACTTCCAAAGGTGTGTCAAAATGGCTTAAGGACAACAAAGTTAAGGTATTGGAGTGGCCAACACAAAGCCCTGACCTCAATCCTATAGAAAATGTGTGGGCAGAACTGAAAAAGCTTGTGCGAGCAAGGAGGCTGTAACGGCAGCCTTCCTTCTCTTCAAGAGAAGAGGAGGTGTAGCAGGGATCGGACCAACACGCAGCGTAGCCAGTGCTCAACATGTTTAATTAAATGATAAACAGAAAACACTTACAAATACAAAATAACAAAAAGTGGCAAACCGATACAGTCCTAGCTGATGCAGCGAAAACACAGAGACAGGAAACAACCACCCACAAACCCCAACACAAAACAAGCCACCTATATATGATTTCCCAATCAGAGACAACACAAAACATCTGCCTCTGATTGAGAACCATATTAGGCCAAACATAGAAACAGACAAACTAGACACACAACATAGAATGCCCACCCAGCTCACGTCCTGACCAACACTAAAAGAAGCAAAACACACAAGAACTATGGTCAGAATGTGACAGAGGCCTACAAACCTGACTCAGTTACACCAGCTCTGTCAGGAGGAATGGGCCAAAATTCACCCTACTTATTGTGGGAAGCTTGTGGAAGGCTACCCGAAACTTTTCACCCAAGTTAAACAATTTAAAGGCATTGCTACCAAATACTAATTGAGTGTATGTAAACTTCTGACCCACTGGAAATGTGATGAAAGAAATAAAAGCTGAAATAAATCCTTCTCTCTACTATTATTCTGACATTTCACATTCTTAAAATAAAGTGGTGATCCTAACTGACCTAAGACAGGGAATTTTTACCAGGATTAAATGTCAGGAATAAAAAAAAAAAAAGGAGTTTAAATGTATTTGGCTAAGGTATATGCAAACCTCCGACTTCAACTGTACTATAGAATGTTGTAGTATACTGTAGAATACTATAGTAAATACTACAGGAAGGTTCACAAAAACACTACAGTCCGCAAAAACACTACAGTCTGCAAAAACACTGCTTTTTAACTATAGTAAATACTACAGAATGCAATTTGCACATACCCTGCCCATTCCCCTCCCCCATATCCCAATTTGTGCCACCTATAAGTGAGAAACCTACATACCATGTATAGCCCATATACTGTGTTCCCTACAGGTTAAGCAATCACTTTATTAGGTATACTACACTCATTCACAAAAACGCATTGCTCCAATAGTCACGTGGCTTGCTATATAAAGCAGACAGACAGGAATTGAGGCATTCAGTTACTGCGATTGAATGTTAGAATGGGCAAAACGAGTGTGATCGTCGGTGCCTGATATACCGGATCCAGTATCTCAGAAATGGCCACCCTCCTGGGATTTTCACGCAGGACAGTGTCTATGGTTTCCTCAAGATTGGTGCGACAAACAAACAACAAACAGTCAGTGACAGTCCTGTAGGCAAAAACAGTTCATTGATGAGAGGTCGAAGGAGAATGGTAAGAATCATGCAAGCTAACATTTGGGCCACAAACAGACAAATAGCGGTGCAGTACAACAGTGGTGTGCAGAATGGCATCTCAGAATATACAACTAGTCGACCCCTGTCACGGATGGGCTATTTCAGCAGACGACCACACCGGGGTCCACTCCTATCAGCTAAAAACAAGAAGAAGCGGCTTCAGTGGGCACGCAATCACCAACAATCACCAATCACCAACCAATTGAGACAATTGAATCCCGGTTCCTGTTGCGTCATGCTGATGGTCGAGTCAGGATTTGGTGTAAACAGCATGAGTCCACGGACCCATCCTGCCTGTTGTCAACAGTACAGGCTGGTGGAGGTGGTGTACCGCCGTCCAATCTGCAGCAACTGTGTGATGCCATCATGTCAGCATGGACCAACATCCCTGTGGAACATTTCCAACTTGTAGAATTCATGCCCTGTTCTGGAGGCAAAGGGGGTTCCGACCTGGTACTAGTTGAGTGTACCTAATAAACTGGCTGGTGAAAAGAGAAGCTCTGAACTATCCGTTCAGACCTACAGGTTATGGCCTCCACTTCTATGTCAATGGTAATAAAACAAAAACAGTACAGTAAATACTGCACTATACTACAATCTGCAAAAACACTACATGAATTACTGTAGTATATACCACAGTTTTATTTTAGTACAGTATTTATACTATAGTTAACTGTAAATACTACAGTAAATACAGTATTAAACAATTCTACAGTGTAAACTAAAGTATTTATACCATAGTATACCATAGTATTTTTTATGTGACTTTTTCCACATTTTGTTGTGTAACAGCCTGAATTTAAAATGGATGAAATAGAGATTTTGTGTCACAATAACAAATAATGTCAAGGTGGTATTATGTTTTAATACATTTTTGTAAAGCTGAAATGTATTGAGTCAATAAGTATTCAACCCCTTTGTTATGGCAAGCCTAAATAAGTTCAGGAGTAAAAATGTGCTTAACAAGTCAGGTAATAAGTCCGTCAGGTCACCTGTGATACAAGTCAGAATTCGACGTCCATCCATGTCGGGAGGATGTCAGGAGATGACTTGGAAACCGGGCACTAGGGGCAACAGTGAGCGATGTTATCTTCAAGTAGGTTTCGGTTTTGCTAGGAAATTCTGGACAGGGATGGCAGACGGGCATAAGCATCTGCCTATGATTCCAAGGGTTACAAGTTCAAATCCAGTGATAAGGCTTGGGATAGGCTTTTTTAGATTTTGGTAAGCATCTGCCTATGATTCCAAAGGTTGCAAGTTCAAATCCAGTGATAAGGCTTGATATAGGCTTTTTGAGATTTTGGTAAGCATCTGCCTATGATTCCAAGGGTTACAAGTTCAAATCCAGTGATAAGGCTTGATATAGGCTTTTTGAGATTTTGGTAAGCATCTGCCTCTGATTCCAAAGGTTGCAAGTTCAAATCCAGTGATAAGGCTTGGGATAGGCTTTTTGGTAAGCATCTGCCTCTGATTCCAAAGGTTGCAAGTTCAAATCCAATGATAAGGCTTGGGATAGGCTTTTTGAGGTTTCGGTAAGCATCTGCCTCTGATTCCAAGGGTTGCAAGTTCAAATCCAGCGATAGAAAGTTGTTTTTAAGATGTTAGTTTTAAGCCTATCCCAAACCTTAACCCTTACCTTAACCATTCAGAGTCAATGCCTAAACTTAACCTTAAACACTATCGATATACCCAGTCACTACAAAGATCCACAAAGATACAGGCGTCCTTCCTAACTTAGTTGCCGGACAGGAAGAAAATAGCTCAGGAATTTCACCATGAAGCCAATGATGACTGTAAAACAGTTACAGAGTTGAATGTCTGTGATAGGAGAAAACTGAGGATGGATCAACAACATTGTAATTACTCAACAATACTAACCTAAATTACAGAATGAAAAGAAGGAATCCTGTACAGAATAAAGATATTCCAAGCATGCATCCTGTTTGCAATAAGGCTGGCTTGCTTCTGAAGCTAAGCAGGGTTGGTCCTGATCAGTCCCTGGATGGGAGACCAGATGCTGCTGGAAGTGGGGTTGGAGGGCCAGTAGGAGGCACTCTTTCCTCTGGTCTAAAAAATATCCCAATGCCCCAGGGCAGTGATTGGGGACACTGCCCTGTGTAGGGTGCCGTCTTTCGGATGGGACGTTAAACGGGTGTCCTGACTCTCTGAGGTCATTAAAGATCCCATGGCATTTATCGTAAGAGTAGGGGTGTTAACCCCGGTGTCCTGGCTAAATTCCCAATCTGGCCCTCAAACCATCATGGTCACCTAATAATCCCCAGTTTACAATTGGCTCATTCATCCCCCTCCTCTCCCCTGTAACTATTCCCCAGGTCGTTGCTGCAAATGAGAACGTGTTCTCAGTCAACTTACCTGGTAAAATAACGGTAAAATAAATAAATAAATAAATTCAAGTAAAACTGCAAAATATTTGGCAAAGAAACTGACTTTATGCCCTGAAAACAAAGCTTTATCTTTGGGCCAAATCCAACACAACACATCATTGAGTACCATGCGTCATATTTTCAAGCATGGTGGTGGCTGCATCATGTTACGGGTGTGCTTGTCATCGGCAAACCTTAGGGAGTTTTTAGGATAAAAAGAAACGTCAAACAGGCAAAATCATATTGGAAAAGCTGTTTCAGTCTACTTTCCTACAGACACTGGGAGACAAATTCACCTTTCAGCAGGACAATAAGCTAAAACACAAGACCAAATATACACTGAAGCTGCTTACCAAGACATCATTGAATGTTCCTGAGTGGCCTAGTTACAGTTTGGATTTAAATAGTCTTGAACATCTATGACAAGACTTGAAAATGGCTGAATAGCAATAATCAACAACCAATTTGAGGTTGAAGAATTTTATAAAGAATAATGTGCAAATATTGTACAATCCAGGTGTGCAAAGCTCTTAGAGACTTACCCAGAAAGATTCACAGTTGTAATCACTGCCAAAGATGATTTTAACATGTATTGACCCAGGGAGGTGAATACTTATGTAAATGAGATATGTATTTAAAATAAATGATCTAACATTTCTACATTCAGGTTTTCACTTTGCATTGTGTGTAGATGGGTGAGATTATTATTGTTTAAAGAATTCAGGCTGTAACACAACAAAATGCGTAATAAGTCAAGGGGTGTGAATACTTTCTGAAGGTATTGCTTCACAGGAACCACACACTTCAGATACTGGAAACAAAAGCCACAAGCAGAAAGGTTATAGAAACCAGTCATACAGTACCTCAGCCCAATGGCTAAGGATATCTCAAAACACACACCAAAGTCCTGCACAGGGATGACCACTTTATGTTAAAATGATATGAATAAAGATATATTTTGAGGATTATTTTTAAAATTTTATTTTACAATCTATGACAATCTCGCATTTGTACTTTTTTTCTAGCATATTCCTAGAATGGAGATGGGGGGGGGGGGGGGTATTTTTATTGCTGAATGTTAAATGAAATACACTTCCACTGACTGAAAAAAAAAAATGACTGCTGCTTTTTACCATGCACCCATATACCTTGACCACAAGTACATGCAGAGGAGAGGTGTTGAAACATTTCAAGCGAGGGAAGAAAAATAAAAACGTGAGAAACTGACAGGACGAACCTGGCAGCACTTCTATTGGGTGAGGAGGGGGGCAAGGTTGGGGAAATATCACATTTAAACTAGAACTACTGTCTTCTTTTGCATTTTTCAAACATACAAAATTACACTCAGAGTGTGAGAAACCGAAAGGACAGAAAATCCATTTGTCTACGTGTCTTTATCAATGTGCCTTCATCTTACAGCCGTTACCAGTTGTGTTTTAATCCTACTTATCAGTTTACTTTTGATCTAGACTCATCTGATGATTTTGTCCTGGTACAGTCATTTCATTTTTTTGGTTATATTTTAGAATATAACCAAAGTTTTGCAGGATTATCAACGATCATTTCAAATGCATTGTCAGAACCATTTACTCCAACATTTTTGACAGGTATGAAATTAACTTCCAAACCTGTTAGTGACATACTTCATAACAAACAACATTATTATCCTTATCCACAAGACTGAGCAGCACTCAACATTAGTGAATGAGACCCTTTAAAGTGATTAGTCATTACTGTAGACTTGCGTGTTGTCTGCTTGGTCTGGACTCGGTGAGATAAGAATTCATGAACACAATCAGTCAATGGACATGAATCTGTGAATGAGGAAAATTGTCAATTTGAGCAAGCGCTGCATAACTGCATGAAAAATAAGAATGGATATAAATATGTATTGATATCATGTTACTTCTTCTGCACAATAGGCATTACATAGGTTTCACACAACACACTACAGTCACCTCTTAGAAAATGACGTCATCAAACAGAGCAAAATAGAAAGTTTGCATATTTTGGCATTTTATGATCCTCCAAAGTTTCACAGCTATTTCTCTTGTATTGGTTTAGTATGTTCTGCTCTACTCTATTCTATTCTATTCTGTTCTATTCTGTTCTCCACTGAGATTCAGAGGCATAGCATGTTGGGTGTTGTTTATGTCCTTGGGGGGACCTTAGTCTTAGGGAAATATGTTGGTGGAGGGAGAGGGAGAGAGAGAGAGGGGAAGAGGGGGCAGAGGGGTGGGTGGAAGTCCTGAGATGCTATGCGGACCTTTACTTTGGCCACAGGTACACAATGGACAGGTGAGGAGGATGATGAGGAGGAGGAGGCATGGGTGATGGGAGAAAGAGATACATTTATGGGATGTTCTTGCTTTTAGTTTTGTCTCTTTGTATTGAGCCGCTATCACTGATGGCAGGGATATCTCCAGACCAACTGAGATACTGGCCAACGACATTTCTTCTTCAGAATCACAGATAGCCAGGACGTTGGAGGCTACCATGAGACAAACCTTAGCCTGTTGGTAGAAGGAGGGGGCCATGAGACAAACCTTACCCTGGTGGGACCAGTAAGGAGCCAGGAGACAAACGTTACCCTGTTGGTAGAAGGAGGGGGCCAGGAGACAAACCGTTACCCTGTTGGTACATGGAGGGGGCCAGGAAACAAAGGCGGGGCAGCTGTAAACACACATCAAGCAATGACATGCAGAACTCTCTACCCAACAGAACTCTCTACCAAACAGAACTCTCTACCCAACTGCAGCGCAATCCTGGAACCCAGGCTGATCTTCACTGTGCACCTGCAGCTTTCCTCTACTGATACAGTTGCTTTGGCACCCAATAGAGCAACCCGTTGGTTGTTACAACACATTAGGACATCTAACACTCACACACACACACAAGCACAGCTGTACACAAAATCCCCCCCCCCCCCACACACACACACACATACGCACACAACACGCGAGCACACGCACTTACGCACACACAAACACTCCTCCCCACTCAGAGAGCAAGGACCTGCACTGCATTGGTCAGATGTTCTACTGGAGAGTCCCAAAATGATAAACCCTATAGGTGAATTATATTCATGTAAACATACACCTTATGATTAAGTGGTTTATATTGCATGAGGTTGAAGGGGAACGGTAATGTTCAAATGGGGCTAGACTCCCAGAAGAACGCAGCCTGAAAAGAAAAAAGCCCAAAAAAGAAAACAAAAGAGGAAACGTGTATAAAAAATGATGTCCATATAAGAAAGGCTACAAAAACCTCCACTGGCCCTCTGCCATCGGCATACAGCAAAAGGCACCACAATATTACTCAATTTTTGAAGTTGTGAAAAAATTGGCACGTCTTTTTATACTGTAAATCAAAATGTACATATAAATAGAGTTTTCCCTATAAAAAAGTCTTTGCTGTTAACTAGTAGACAACTTTTGCTAAAAATGAAAATAAATATTTCATTTGTTTAGAATATCTGTCAGTTATATAAAATAAAAATATTTTGTATAGGTGCAGGTTTATACTATATTGATTTTCGTTGGTAGCTCATCTTCTTTCTTTAATGGGGTACATTGTCCGGTTTGGACCGTGAGTGCGTCTGTCTGGTCTGTACAGTCCCGCGTGCACCGTGCTGCCCAGAAGAGTGTGACTGAGAAGTCCGACTGTTGGCCGGCCTGCAGATAGTGGAGGGCTCCGCGTTCATATTCTGCATACTGAGGAAGGGCGTGCTCTCGCCCTCCTCCTCCGACTCGCTGTCCGTCAGGCAGCTGCGAGAGCCGTAGTCCTGTGACGCCTCGTATCCTCTCGGTGCTACGTAGCCGTTCAGTCTGGACCTCCGCAAGCGCCGACCCCCAACACCACCACTGCCGGTCCCACTTTTCTTTGGTTGTTCACGGGAGGAGAGGTACTCCTGTGTGGTCTCGTAGTCTTCTTCCTCAGCCAGCCTGTAGGGACTAGAGGCCAGGCTGCCCGTGCTGTCGTTCAGGTAGGTGCGGCGCTGCTGCCGGTAGGGCTCCTGGCGCTGGATGTCGTGCAGGGGCACCTGGTAGCGCCGCAGCAGAGGCTGGTCGTCCTCCAGAGGGTAGGGGGTGTGGGCGGCGGGCGGCAGGGACATGGCCTGGCTGGTGTTGGGGGAGGTGATCTGGAAGGTAGGCACCTGCGGGGGCAGCGAGTAAAAGAAGTCCACTGGAGAGAGGCGGGCCGGCGTTGTCAGGGCTGACACATACCTGTAGTGAGGGTGAAGGTAGGGTGGGGAGCGGGGAGGAGAAGGACAGGGAGAGAGAGGACCAGGCCAGACAGCAGCAGCCCAATCAGATGTCATGTCTAACAGAATGATGTGGGACAGGGACCCACCATCCACAAACAGCAGTCAGAGACATTATTGAGTTAGTGTGCAGGTTTGTCAGTTGTGGGTGGATGGTGTTTGTGAAATCCTGCTTGCATTCAGTCAGTTTTCTACATATTTGTTATGTTATTGGATGTGTTTAATGGTTAATGTGACCTTTAGCCTTACAGATGGCTATATCTAGGGAAAACATAAGTGTGTGTGTTGAGTTTTGAGGTGCTGTTTTATGTTTACAGTACAGTCCCTCTACCTTCATATGTTCTATGGCACTAGGGAAAAACATAGTACCCCCTTTAGGAAAAAGCATCTGAAAGATCCAAAGGCAAATCTAAAATACAGTGAATCACTGTTCCACTGTAATCCTGTTAAGTTAAGCACTGCGATGTTGCCTGGCACTACTGTTCAGTCAAATGATCATTATAGTCTACTGTAGCCATTTATAGATGAGCTCACTCTCACTAACTCAAACACTCTAAAACCAAAATCTTAAATCTGCAATATGTATCTTTTTGGGCTACCTGACCAAATTCATATAGAAATGCAATTATAGCAAATCTAAGAAGCGGTAAATCGGTTCTATGTACGTCATTTCTATGCCTCCCGTACTTGAATCTTTAACTTTCGGGTTTTGTACACCAGCTTCAAACAGCTGACAATACAATATTTTTGGTGATGGAAAATATATTTCACAGTGGTTTAGATGGTACAATGGTTCTTTACTACACTATACTTGATTGTTATGTCACATAAACTGAAATTAAGTGAACAATTAAGTGAATTAAGTGAATTTTTGCATACCAGGAAATGGCCATTTCAGCATGGTGCATGTTTAAATTAAAAATGTTTGCGGTCATTGGTTTCCAGCTAAAATGACTAAATAGAAGTTATGTACACTTCTCTAAACCTCCGGTGAAGATGAAGATGTGTCCCTACAATAACATCTGTGCTCAATCTTTAGGCATACAGCAACCCAGGGTGAAGATTACAGTAGAGTTGACAACCACAGCCACACAAGAGATCTGCTAGCTAGAGCTCCACCCCAGAGATCAAATCTTTTGTTCTACTCTCCTTGTCTTGAATGAAGTCCTTACGGTATCCACCCTCCTGTTTAGCTGCCATACAGATTTAGGGGAGTACAGTACAGTACAGTACAGTACAGTACAGTAAGCTTGACACAGCAGATTCTTCACTTGAGAAATACAGCTGCTTGTGGGCTCTCTCCTGACGGATTTTATCCTCAAAATACTCTTAACTTTAATACAGCAACTGGATATATAACTTAACATGTATATACCTACCTTATCCTTCTTTAATCAGAACATGACACAAGATCAGTATACATTTTAAGACCTGCCTGTCCTACAGTTAGTGGTGTAAAACACTTAAGTAAAAATACTTTAAAGTACTACTTAAGTCGTTTTTTGTGGTATGTGTTCTTTACTTGACTATTTACTATTTTTGACAACTTTTCCTTTTCCTTCACTACGTTCCCTAAACAAAATAATGTACTTTCTACTCCATACATTTTCCCTGACACCCAAAAGTACTAGTTACAATTTGAATGCTAAGGATGACAGGAAAATTGTCCAATTCACACTCTTAAAGAGAAAATCTCTTGTCATCCCTACTGCCTCTGATCTGGTGGATTTACTAAACGCAACTGCTTGAATTGTAAATTATGTCTGAGTGCTGGAGTGTGCCCCTGGCTATCCGTAAATTTAAAAAACAAGAGAATCGTTCCGGCTGGTTTGCTTACTATTAGGAATTTGAAATTATTTATACTTTTACTTTTACTTTTAATACTTAAGTATATTTTAGAAATTACATTTACTTTGGATACTTAAGTATATTTAAAACCAAATACTTTTAGACTTTTACTCAAGTAAAGGTATTTTACTGGGTGACTTTCACTTTTACTTGAGTAATTTTGTATTGCTGTATCTTTTACTTTTACTCAAGTATGACAGTTGGGTTATTTTTCCACCACTGCCTACAGTAGGCCTATCTCATCATGTCTGGCTATGGTAGAGTAGTATTTGCCCATGACTCTTTCAAAGTGCGCTCGCTGGCCTCCAGGGGCCGATAGAGAGCCAGCTGTAAAACAAGGCCTCCTAAGGTGGGCACTAGAACATGCCCCAGTGCCATAACCACAGAGAGGGGCCTGTTCCCTTCCCACCTGTCACTGTGTGGAGAGTCCCCCAGCGAATCGAACGAGTCTTCGTACTGCAGGCCCGGCCGGTGGGGCACAGTAGAGCCACAGTGTGCGGCACGCCTGGCCCTGGCCTCCATGCACGCAGGACTGTTGCACCTACTGGTCCCCACGGAGGACGACATCATGCCTGGTGAGTCTGAGAGGACACTGTCAGTCCGCTCCAGGCTCCATGTCCGCTCCTCGTGTCTGAGACAAGAGAGGACCAAAACATAGGGTTCAACCAGGATATGGTCCGGTGTGTAGTTCAGTGTGTATTTTTCTGTGTGTCAAAAAATGTACCTGTGATGTGTGTAGTGAGGGGGATGTTGAGGGGTTACCTGTGAGTGGATGAATGGGCATGGGTAGAGGAGTTGTGAGATCTGGAAGATGCATGGCTGCCGGGGAACGAGTCCTCTGGTACATGCCCTATGACTCGCTCCGTTGCAGGCACATTCTTAGAGATGTACTAAAACACACAGAGGAAAGTGTTGGAGAGATGGTATGGAGGGGAATTGTGTAACTGCCCATCATCATGTTGAACTTTACGCACAATACTATCACAAAGACTGTTGCTAAATCTGTCCTGACATATTTGAAACGCCACTGATTGACCATGTGTGTGTTCTGAAAGGAGAGGTTTAGTTACTGTTGGAAGTTAACCTGTGACATTGCTATCCTTCAAGAGAGTACTCATGCTCCACTAAATGAAAGTAAAAGAATGTATCCTATGAAACTCAGATGAAAACAACCCATTCACCCTTCCATTCATTCATTAATCGATGACAGAAAAGTCAGTAAGGGAATCAATGGATATGTGCCACTCACATCTACCATGGGTATCTCCTCAGGGCCAGGTCCTGGGTGATTGGGTCCGTTCGCTAGGTTCCGGTTTGGGTGATCTGCACA